>NC_137463.1:134147719-134242719 GCF_964235325.1 Thermobia domestica | reverse complement strand
TAATCGAACGGTGCAATGTCCGGGGAGTTCCCCATCCAAGGCATAGAATGGTGTCCCGGGTTACCCTAGCCTCGTAGGGCTTTGCTTGTAACAGGTCAGAAGTGCTGTCTCCAGAGTTTTGAGTTTTTCTTGAACACGGCTGAACTACTGACAGTACATAGTTGCATTGATGCTCTGATCAGCTGGTAGCAATTCCCGATGCACGATGTCGCGAGCAGTCCACCAAACATACAGGAAGACCTTCTTATGGTGCAGTGCTGGTTTCGGCTGTTTTGGAACCGGTTCATGGGATCCTATACCAATGATAACAGCACATTGGAGCTTCACACAGGATCCATTCCTCATCACATATCAACACCCTGTCCAGAAATGACTCCTTCCTCAGACCAGAGATGGAGTGGCTCAGTGGGTCGGTGGGTCGTTTTCTGAGTGGGTCAGTGGGTCGTGGGTCAACTGGGTGTGACCCACTGTGACCCACCACCCACCGTGACCCACTGTGACCCACCACCCACCATGACCCACTGCGACCCACGGACTTAGTATGGTCTACCGACCCTCTCTGTTCACTGCATTGTAGACAGATCTTCTGAAGACTGCTAAATTTGTCTTCGTTTTACTTTCAAGACCTTCATTTCCTTTCCTTTTCCACTTGTTTCTGTCTACTTACCTGAGGTGAGTATATCTAACCAAGTGAAAAAAGAACTTCACGACTTTTGGATATTGATATTTTTAATTGTAATAATAGCAATAGGACTTCTACTACTACTTGGCTTTCGAGATCTGTGAGTTTTTAGAGGAGCTAACTACTGGAAAAAATACATTTTTGAATCACTGTAATATGTAAATTATTATATAAAAAATTGAATGTAACTATGTGTGCCTGATCATCACGGTCAAATTGCAAAGTCAAATGAAATTACTTTTGGTATATAGTTAGGCCTTAATCCAAATTGGGATGTTATATTGCTTTTATTATAATGCATAATATCCTAAGGAGATAGAGAGGATCCGAATTTTTGCAAAAAAAAAAAAAAAAAAAAGTATCTCGCAAACCGTTAAACTTACGGAGCTGAAGTTCAGTGTATTAACTCTTTATTGAAAATAAACAGAATGTGTCCTAGCATTTTTTTAAATTCTCCTTTATGTGTGTGGGGGGAGGGGGCACTTTCTATATATGGAAAATTGGTAGTGAGTTCGTTTGTAAAAATGATCGAAAACGATCGATGTTATTTAAGGAAAAAAAATCAGAAACAAAAAATACAGTGCTTGGCTTCATATATCAATTGCTTTCTACTATAATAATTGCTGAAGCTTATGTTTATTATATGGAGCGCTTACAGCACAGGGCAATCCACCTAAAAACTTGTGACTAAAATAGGCATAAAATTTGTACTGCAAGCTTAATTACACGGAAATTTTAAGTTTGGATTGTACGCATAATTATATGGAAAATTTTACACTTTTTTTCATTTTACGTTGGTCTACTTACCTTGATTTGGAACTTTGAAATTTCATCCTTTTTTCCACTGAAAAGTATTGATAATTCAACAAGGGAATAATGATACTATGATAATTTAATTGAAATTCATCGTAATTTGACACATAACAAACAGTAGTGTGGTAATTGAAGGGGAAGAAGGAGGGAAATTCCTATTCACCTCTGAACACTCCAGGAACCTCGTTCCCTTTCGCTTTCTAGACGGGGGATTGAACTTGGTAAGGGCATCAAGCCTTCATGTGTAATTGCAAAAATTAAATTTATAAACAAATAAGAAATCGTCAGTTTATCAGGCTTTAATTGATAATTTATTCACAAGATTCCCTATCGAAGGCGTGGTAGATGAAGTTTCTGTTCTCCATGAGTCGACATTGCCAACTGACATGGTCGATAAGGAAAAGATGTTGTATGGTGATAGAGAGATTATACTTCTTGCTGAGTATTTCAAAACTGACTAAGAAAAATCGTTATCAGACTTAAGTCTAACAAGCAGATTGTCGATGAGGAGTTGCAGAAATCGGGTAGAAGTATTATCAATTTCCACGACAGAGTGCGAATGGGGATTTCTCCTTATGAATTTACAGATGACTGATATTAGAAATAGACTAAGTGCTCAAACATTGTCTAACTTGTTGTTCATCAATGTTAATAGCCCACCGCTAGACAAGCTCAAAGTAGATGAGCTAGTTATTTCTTGGCTGAAGGATGGACATCATTCCGCTGTGGACGATTTACCACGAAAATGTTACCAACAGGAAATAAATCCGATTTCAGATTTGTTTTAAGGTGGAAAATTACGAGTTATAGAAAATGTATACTTGTATTAGTAATGGCTTATTTGTGTTATTCAACTTTGTACCTATTTTTTAGTAAGTCTCTTCTATGCTTTAGGTAAACTACTTTGAATAAATATTCATAATAATTGCAATTATGCATATTTATAACTTAAATTTAACGTGGTCTTTTAGTGATTACACAAATTACAATTATGAGCATACTTTATGGAGATGCTCTCACATAGGGTACCCGAGCACCTTTATAAACTATGAAAAACTCAGTTTTCAAGTTTTTTTTTTTTTGTGAGAAAAATACTGTGAACTGAGAAACCATAACCTTTTCCATATTGTACAGGATATTTTCCTGCAAATAGAAGTTTCTTTTGGAATGCGTTCAGAAATTAACACTTGCAAAAATACTCTCTTAGTACAAGTATATTTAGGCACAAACTAATTTCCCCCCACCTCGAACTGTTTCAATTTCCTCACTGACAAACACTTTACCATTTTATATCATAAAGGTCAGATCCACCGTTATTCTAACAGAGTGGTGCTTGAGCGATTGACTAGAAATTCAAACTCCGATTATTGACAATTTCACAGTCTTGTTTTATTACAAGTGTAAACTCTTTAGTCAGTACAGAAGATGCCGTGGATCGTGTTCAGAGTTGATGACGATGGATTTTGGTTAGTCAGAATAGGTCGCAGTGGATGAGAGTGGTTCATGGTGGGTCAGAGTGGGTCACGGTGGGTGGTGGGTCAGAGTGGGTCACGGTGGGTGGTGGGTCAGAGTGGGTCACCGTGAGTGGTGGGTCATGGTGGGTCACAGTGGGTCATGATGGGTGGTGTATCGTGGGTCAGAGTGGGTCACGGTGGGTGGTGGGTCAAGTTTTCATTGACCCACGCCAACTCTGCCTCAGACGAGACAGCAAAGAAACACAGGTGTCTGTTCGCGTTACCTTCTGGGCCGGAGTCAAATCATGTGGGACCCATCGAACCAACTTGTAGTGCTTCCCAAGTTGATAGAGATGCTGCCGAATAGTTTCTCCACTCACACTGAATTGTAGTCCCAGTTCCTCACATGTCTGGCTACTGTTCGCCTTAATTGTTGCCTGAAAATCTTAATTTTGTACATGTGTTGGTCTTTCGGAACGTGGTGCGTCTTCAAGTGTATCGTCACCATCCTTAGACTTGTTAAACCACCGCTGTACTGTCCGCGTAGTCATGATACCCTCACCAAAGGCCTGGCATATCTTCCGCCCCGCCGCAGCGGCGTTTGACCCCAGTTTGAACTCGTACAGCAAACACGCCCTTATGATGCTTTGTGGAGGTGTTCATGTTCACTGTTCTTTTGCATGTTCACGGTGTAACTGAACTGCCACAACCAGGTAGTATGTAGGATATACCCAACAACTGACCTTCGCCTTATCAATATTCGCATTCAACTCACGGTTTGAGGGCCAATTGAACACAGACCTCCACAAAAAAACGACAGAATTTTCTTGGATACCTTCATAATAAAAACTGTCTTCTTTCACTTGTCTTCTTTTTATTCCAAAATGAGAGTTACTTTCTTGAATAGCTTTTCCATATATATGCAATACTGTTTCGAAAATTAAATTATATTGGTTTAGGCATTAACTTGCTGATTTGTGATTAGGAATTGGATTTCAAACACCCACTAAACGAAAAACTCGTGGTACCGTGATTTTCACCACCACTATCAACACCAGTAATAATAATAATAATAATAATAATATAATAATAATAATGATAATAAAACATGATTCAGAGAAATTGGTATGAAGTGATTAATAACTAAATATGAACATTGTTCAACTGCGCGTTCGTAAAAATGCACAAACAAAATCCACCGCATTAAAAAATTTCTTCTTTTTTTTCTCGCTTTTTCTGTAATGGAAAGCGGACGATGATTAATATGTCTCTTCTTTTCTCGAATTTTAGTATATAGAATAATTATCGTTTTGCAAATAAGTTGAGATATTTCTCGTCTTGTGGACAGCACTATACAGGGCACAGCCCTGGGATTGATAACATGCATTGTATTAGATATTTAAGAGATCAGTTTTATTTTCTTTGGGTTATTTTAGCTGCTAAATGAAGGAAAAGCGGCTTTATTCTACAAGACAATTGGATCATTATTGAGCTGTCATTAGTTTGAGACACTTTCGACAATGTACTATGCATAATAGTCTAATTTTGTAATAGTAATACAATTATTTTAAACACTATGTAATGTCATGCCCTTTGCTGTTGGTCTAGTGGTTAGCAGGCGCTTTCTTGCTGAGCAGAATCCAGGGTTCGGTTGCCAGGGGAGAGCATTGAACGGATTTGAATTCCAGATTAAATTGTAGGTCCAAATCTCATATATTGCTAAAAAGAGAGGCTAGACTTCAACAAGCTAACAAACAATATGCAATATGATAAATGTTTCATCTCCTGCTATAATAAACCCATAGTGTAGTTTATTATTCCTTCAATTGTCTTACAAAGGAGGTCTGTTAGCTTAAATAAATATTTTCTCTTCTTTACAGATTGGAAACATGAATTGCAGATGGAATAAAAGAGAGAATTAATGTTTTTTGAATCATGACGACTCCTTTGGGACAACAGCTTTGGAACCGCGTTGTGACTAAAGCTCGAGAGAACTTGCAGTCAGGACTCCAATCCTCGTCTGACAAAAGATCTTCAAGTCCTTTGCTTCGAAAATCGTCTGGGCTTAAACTACTGGAAGATTTGAAAAATGGCCATGATCTTGCACAATGGGACCCAGAACTGTGTGTTCAACTTATCAAAATTCCGACTGTTAGTAACTACACTGCAGTAAAGAAGCTTCTGGAGAAGGCCCCCAGGTGAGTGTTCATCATATGTTCTGATATTATGATCTAACCCAGCGTTTCCCAACCTTTTTCAACTTGCGGCACACTACGGGTGTTACTTGGATTCTCGCGGCACACTTATAGATATTATTATTTGTAAATATAAAACACAGTGATATTTTTCTCTGATTATTGATCTCCTTCTCACAGAGATAAAGCTCGATCACTGGTTTTTCCCCGTGGTAAATCATTATGCTTTTTTTCATTCTAATTTAAAAATAGAAAACAATTGCAATAAAATATTGGACTCCGATTTTTAAAAATACGCTTTCTTTTTAAAAACTGTATCCAACCTTTTACTAACAAGTAAGAAGGAAGATCACTAAATAACGAATGAACAAACAAATCTCTTTTACTTTTAAAACACAAATGTAGGTAATTTGTCGAAAGGGTTGAATGATATTTTAAATTTTCAAGATACGAAATAGTTTCAACAATAAAAAAGCAATAATGGTCATAACAATGATAACAAATACTTCTCTCAACATTAGAAATGTACAGAACAGTGTCACGGTATGAAACTTAAAATTGTAGATTCACAGTAATGTGAAATATAACTATACATTTTTACCTACGTTTTGCAATTTGATTGCTATAAAATTAATAATTTTGGTTCGATTCCTCGCGGCACACCAGCAGCCCATTCACGGCAGGTGCCGCGGCACACTGGTTGAGAAACGCTGATCTAACCTATAAAACGTTTATCATAGGTCAACTTTTTTTATTAGTAAGTAATAATTATATAGCAACATCAAAATTAAAAATTGCTTGAAACAGAAATTGAAGTAGAAAGAGAGAATCGGTGACCAAAGATGCTAAAATTCCAGCCTATGTAACAACAGAATGTAAGAAGGGTTGACACACACTCTGCAAAAAGAATATTCCTTTACTTCATTTACAATTTATTTTATAACTGTAAATATTTATGTTTATATATTATAACTTTATTTACAATTTATTTATGTAAGTATCAGAAGTGAATCCATTTGTTTTCTTTATGACTGTATGTCATAGAGAACACTTAACTTCAATATTATTGCATCATACTTAAGGAATAAAATTGAGATTGCTTAACTTTTATCAAAGATTTTTGTGACCTTTGAATGTGTTCGCAGACGTGGAATTAGATGTGCTAAACATACTGTAAACAAGGTTTGCATCGTAATCGTAGAAAATATTTTTGTTGTTTATTTTTGTATACTTTTGCCATCTTTGAAACTATATCCAGAAGTGAAAAAGTAGACGCTTCAAGAGACATTTTCATTCTTAAACCTTGGTGGTTTCAGTATAATTGAGCTTTTGATCCACATTAAGTCACATTATACTCACTTTGAGTGGAAAATAAAATATTGATAACGGAAAAAAGGAGAATCGTGAATTGGCTGTAAATACAGCCCGTCCTTGCATTGGCTGATGAGAGCTTAAATAACGCGTGCAAATGGATCGTTAACGATTTTCGAAACGTGAAAATGATTTCATGGTAGCTTTAGTGATTGCAGTTTAATTTACAAATAGGATTGTGTGTACTATACCACTTACATATATTTTGTAATTAGTAGTGCTCATCAGTGATTTATTTGTGGATTTTGTAGAAGGGGGAATGTTTATGCAAGATTGTGTTCTGTATAACAGAACAACTTTAAAGTCGGGGTTGGGACAACGTTATTTTTAAACCTACCTACTTTAAAATTATGGTACTAGTTTGATAGGCGGTCCCCAAGTTCCTGATTTTTTCACCTTTTAAAAAACAATTTTGTGATAAATACGGGTAGGTACGTTATGTGTTACGTTGCTGCTTTTCGTCCTACTTGTGAAGACAAAGTGTGCAGCACCCAATAAAAGCCCAGAGCTCCCTCGTGGCTAAGCGGTTAGCGTACGCGCCTTTGACGTGGAAGACCCGGGTTCGATTCCCGGCGGGAGCTCATGTGGTTCGGATTCCACGTTAATCAGTAGGTCCACGTCTCATATAGCCTCGCTGCTGAAAGGGACGCTAAACTAAAAAATCAAATCAATCAATCAATCAACCAATAAAAGCCCTATAGTTACATTGCAATCAGCACAACTTGTCGTAACAAGTGCCACACTCCCACGTAAAACAGTTTTGTTATGACAAATAATTCTTTAGTCCGTTCTAATTTGGTCCAATAAACCAAATTCCTCGCTCGAACAATAAATACGATAAAAGGTAAGAGTTTACTTTGGGCAGAACAGTGATAGGTGCACATACACTTAAACCTGATTTTATTAAATAGAAGGGGAAAGACGGTATTAAATGTCATTCCTCATATCATAAATGAGTTTTTGCGCTTGCTCCTTCTACTTAATAAAATTAGATTCAGGAGTGTGTGACCCTAGCACTGTTCTGCTGAAAATAAACTTCTGTTCAACAAAACATACTGGTATTAAAACGAATCCAGAATTGAACAAAGACTGTAATCTGGACTCCGAAGAATCATGAGCATGTATTAAACAATTACCAATATGATACTACGTAGGAAAAAAATACTTTACCTTTTCTTTCACTTTTACTCTCGAAATTGAAACAGCCATTGTAGCGTACAATATTTACAGTTTTTACAACAAAATCACAAGAATGGATTGACTTGTCAAAATTTAGAAGGGGGAAAATTCCCAGGCTTCCCTGGCTACAAATATATCCCTGGTGCTCATGGCATATACACTGCTTTTTGTGAAAATTGCAACACCAAGAAAGACACGGATGAATTGAGTATCATTTTGTTATGACTTTTTTAGAAAACTGATTATAAGGGGCATGGTGGCTGTGGTCGAGAGCTCACCTCTGGTGCAAGGTATCCTAGTTCAATCTCTGCCATGTGAGTTTGTGGTTTGCAATATTGCGTATTTGACTATTTTCGGAGTTATACCGTTTCCTCACATGTCTCATTCCGGAAATTATTTTATAATCATTCATTTCCATTAATCATCCTTCATCTTTAGTCTAAAGTGCATAATATAGGATATGTTTCTGAGGAATCACCTTTCACACTGCTTATATGCGAATCCATGAGACATCGATAGTGTGTGCTGGATTATCACGACGAATAAAGTGCCGAACAATCATATTCTGCACATGCTCAATTGCGTCGTACCCAATAAAAATGCAGACCACCGAAGCAGCGGTACCCATAATTTTTTGAAGAAAACTTGCACATTCCGACATGTGACTAGGCATTGTTGTGCTGAAGTATAGCATTCGGAATTATCTGAAGGAGGACATTTAGAATTTCGGTCACTGTTGAAGTAGCTTTCTCGTACATTGCAGCCGAAATAGTGTTATGCCCACTATTCCAGTGCACAAATGCAGTGGGTAAATTAGGCATACTACAATAGCGTCTACAATAGCGATTTTTGTCTTACGGGATGCGGCGACACTGTAAAATAGATTTGAAGAATAGCTTATTCAAAAGCAGAATCATCTACCACTAAGCACAATAACTACAATGTTCGAACACTCGTTGCAGCCTGATCGATGCTAATTCTGGGCCAGTGAAAGCTCACGCAAATGCATGCGTGCAGCCAATTCAGTGTTTATAATAGTTGTGAGGATCGAGCTTCCCCTCCTCCCTTTGTGGTCTCCAGATATCATCCTGTGCGACTTTTTTATAAGATTAAAAGCCAAATGTATAAGCCATCCCTACCTCATAGTTTACCTGAAATTCGAGTACGTGTTCAAGAAGCAGTTGCATCTACTGACTCACAGATGTTCGAAAGAATGCATCAGTCGGATTGATGTGTGCCGAATTACAAAAGCACTCATATTTAACGTCTTTGATGTGGAACACAACACCCTGTATGTATTCGATAAAATATTGAGTGTTTCTTTCATTTAACGTAAGTTTCATATCAATGGGAGTTATTAAATTTTGAAAACCAGGAAGATTATTTACAATAGGAATATATACTTGTAGATCAATGTATAAACCCAGTGTGTTAGACTGGGATTAGGAAATAATTTTTGGATTTCCGGCATCTATGGCCATGTTAGTCCGTCACTTATGAGGAATGAATCCACTCGGCTAGCACACCACTCGGGGAAGTGGAGATGGAAGAAAGGAAATGAGGATGGAAGCGACCTGGAACCATGTTAGGTATCATCCCGGTATTTACTTGGAGAAAATCTCACTCAGGATGACTGGCCTGAAAAGACTTTACACTTTTTCGACCAAGTGTCCTCATCAGCTCTGTATATATTAGACTATAACAAATGCGTATGATGTGTTATAGAACTACTATGTCCGTTTATCTGCCTCTCGACATGTATCACAGAAAAGAACAATGATAAATAACTTGTTTATTATCATTATTTTGTGGATTCAACGTATGAAAAATATATGCCATATTCTCCCTTATCATCTCTTCTCAATATTGATTACGTAGATCAAAAATGGTAATACGTAGCTAGAAATCTTTTATAATATCGATTCGGGTATCTAAATTTTTGGAGACCCATGGAACAAAAACAGTAAGAAATAGTAGGAAATGTTCTGTTGGTACGAATTTTGAGTTCCAGGTTTCACTCCGTCCTTATTCCTGTTGAGGACGATAGTGGTACTTCTAGCACGTATTGATTTCAACATCTGATTTATATATATATATATATATATATATATATATATATATATATATATATATATATATATATATTAGGGATGGCCACAAAGTTCCGGTTCCGGCGGAACCGGTTCCGCAAGGAACCGGTTCTTGGAGATCCGGTTTTCAGAACCGGTTCTGGAACCGATTCCGGACCTGGATCCGAAAGCCCGGTTCCAGAACCGGATCTTAGGAACCGGTTCCAGAACCGGATCTTAGGAACCGGTTCCAGATCTGGATCTGAAAACCCGGTTCCAGAACCGGATCTTAGGAACCAGTTCCAGACCTGGATCCGAAAGCCCCCAAAGACCCGTAAAGGAGGCATAAAGTTCACCTTCAAAAATAATGCAAAGAGGACCATGCGCTTGTACCTTCCTCGCCCAGACCCGCTTGTGCCCCCAGAAAAAAATTTTGGTCCACCAGTGGGTGTTTAGCCAAATGAGTTGGCCAGTTTGCCTGTTTAACCAATGAGTTTGCCAGTTACCCAGTTTATTTAGCCAAATGAGACAAGCTGCCGCCGCCTGGGCGCCTGCCTGTCGCTTCCACCATTTCATCTAGCATACTGTTCACAGCTTGCCAGCAGCTCGGGTTTAGCGTAGGGATGGTCACAAAGTTTCGGTTCCAGCGGAACCGGTTCTGCGAGGAACCGGTTCTGTTTCAGAACCGGTTCCAGACCTGGATCCGAAGAACCGGTTCCAGACCTGGATCCGAAGAACCGGTTCTAGACCTGGATCCGAAGAACCGGTTCCAGACCTGGATCCGAAAAACCGGTTCCAGACCTGGATCCGAAAAACCGGATCTTCTAGAACCGGATCCGTTCAGACCCGAAAACCGGTTCCACTAGGAACCGGTTCTGGCCATCCCTAATATATATATATATATAATATAGGGTGTTCATAAAGTCCTGTGCCACTCTTAAAACTCGGAAACGGTGAAATATATGTCAAAACGAAAAAACACGTGTTTCATCATTTCAAAAGTATTGAGTGAAACAAAATTGCCCCAGGGTCCCTCGGAGGGTCCCAGAAGGGGTTCAACTCAAAATTTTTAAAATGACAAGGGGGGGGGCAAGTATCGTTTGAAAGCTATTGTTAAAAGACGGAAGACGGAACAGGTCTTATGTTTCAAAACCAACCCTGCTTGCAATGGCGGGGGGATCAAAATGTTAACGGCCTTCATCAAAAAGTCCATGCCACTTCCAATGATCCGAAATGGTAAAATATGAGATGTCAAAACGCTAAAAGGAGTGTTTCCTTATTTGTAAAGTACAGCTCTTCGATGTACAAATATTTTCCCCAGAATCCTCGCAGGTTTCCAAGTGGGGTCCAACTTAAAATTTGCGAATAGGAAATGGGTCAAGTACCATATTTTGTTTGAAAATTATTGGTAAAAGAATGAAGATGATACAAGTTTGGAACAGCTATGCAAACCGTGTCTGAAAGAACAGGGATTGGGTAAATTGACAGATATGTAAACAGTCACATTTATTGAAAGGCTTAATTAACTGGATGCCATGTCTGGATTACTAATTGAGACAATACTATTTCAGGTAGAAGTGTGCCTACTATTACTTTTGACGTTATTACTAATATCCCTATTACAAGTAGTAGTACTATTATTAGTATTACTACAATTTGTTTTACAAGGCTGTGTTAACATATTCAGTCCCCCGCCATTTCACAAAGGGTTAGTATACTCACAAGGCTTGTTCCATCTTCCTTCTTTTAACAATTGCTTTCAAACGGCCATTTACAACTTTTGCGTTGATCCCCGTCTGGGACCCTATAAGGTACTCTGGGGCAACTTGGTTTCCTTCAATAGGTGGTACTTTTGAAATGATGAAATACATGCTTTTCAGTTTTGATATCTGCTGAGTCATTTCAGATTTCTAGGGGTGGCCAAAGACTTTTCAATGCAAACTGTATTAACATTTTGACCTGACGCCATTTTGTACAGGTTTACCATAGAATATCGAAACTTATTCCATCGTCTTTCTTTTGTAAATAGCTTTCAAACGATATACTACTTGACTCCCTTTCATTTTAAAACTTTTGAGTTGGACCCCTTCTGAGACCCTCCGAGGGACCCTGGGGCAATTTTGTTTCACTCAATACATGATACTTTTGAAATGATGAAATACGTGTTTTTTCGTTTTGACATATATTTCACCGTTTCCGAGTTTTAAGGGTGGCAAAGGACTTTATGGACACCACCCTTTATATATATATATATATATATATATATATATATATATATATATATATATATATATATATATATATATATATATATATATATATATATATATATATATATATATATCATGTGTGGAAGTTCATCGTAGTTCTATGCTGTAAGACGAAGGCCACTTCTTTCTTTAAAGCTTAGGCTAAATTTGATTATCGTAATATTTATTGAAAGAAGAAAAACATTAAGTTGACTTCTCACCCTTGTTCCATATTGAAATTGGGAAAAGTCACTGTACATCACGAAGGGACACCTTTGCTGAACATTATTACTAAGGGATTTATCTTTGTAAGACATGTAACGCATTGAGGAAACCAAATTTCAATAACCATGAAATGTACGTATGTATGATCTTTACATTTCTATACAGTATAATATATAACTTAAAACTTTTGCAAATTACCTAAACATAGGTATTTCACAGTTTGTTTGAGGAGTGTATGACCTTGATCACACATGCTCACGGCTTTTATAATCTGACAACGAATCGATTTTGCAAATCAGCGGATACAGCTATTTGATCAGTAATAACGATCTTATCAGAAATTCTCATGTTATTTTAAATGCCCGTAAGAAGTGTTGTATGTTCATATACATACATTTATGTATGCTATCAATCTTCATCGTAAAATTTAAGATGAAATTCCTGATGATGGAACCATTACAACCTTCTGTGTAAATGCAATCTTACATCGTTAACTTTGATAATGATTCAAAATAAAAGATATAAGGAGCAATAAAATTAGATAGGCTTAAATTGCAGTCTATTTTTAAAGTATTATCTAACAATACAAACACGGTTCCATGACAAGAAAATACATAAATAAAATAGCAGTAAATTTAAATGAAATAAAGATTTTAACTTGGATGATGGACATGGTGATGAAGTAAATGAAATGTCAGACATACTTTGATTTCGAACCATATAAGATGTAATACCTGACGGATTTTTGACTCTGTTGTGTAAAAACTTAAGACCTTCAATCTGTTTTCAGAACTTACTTTTATATACTGTATCATTTTATTCACATTATTGTTATCTATTGGAAAAAAATTCTATATCTCATTTTAAATTTTCTCCTATCAAACAGAATTAGCAATTGTAGACTCTTCGATGTCGTTACGATGTTAATTTATTGGTAACCTACTAGGCAGAATTATGTTATAGAATAAATTTGAAGTATATGGGTAGTCAGATAACATGTGCAGAACTAAGTTATTATATTAACGAGAGAATCGATTTTTAACACACCGACTTCTTTATAGACGCGTATGCAACGATACATAAAGAGTAAAAAAGTGCATGACTGGACCGAGACTCAAACCTGGGATCGTTGGCGTACCATACCGATGCGTTAACCACTACGCTACCCAGTCCGCTCTCAGAACAACCCTATACCTTCTCCCTCTAAGTTGTTATTATTAGACTTCCAAACTGTGGTATGTATAAGTTGCGGAAGTACTACAGAACGGTTATCTATGTCCGTCCGTCCGTATACCTGTCGACAGATATAGCAAAAACACTAACCAGTAAGAGAGATCCAGAAGCGGTCCTTCGTAGTTGATTCAACGTCCCAAGTGCACAAGGAAGTGATTGAAATTTACTAGTGCTTTCGGTTTCAATACTTATTTCCATAGAGTAAAAACAATAAGGGGTATCGAAAAGCGGGTTTTGGCAAACATTCAGCGTTTCGAGAACGAGTTTTGTCTCGACCTTTATATATCTGTCCAAACCAGAGATGAAAATTGACTATTTCCGGTTATGACACTATTCACATAATGAATAAAATCGAAACAGATACCGACAAACAGTGTTTTGATACAGATTCAAGAATATGTTTCATCTCTAATTTTATTCCTCTGTTGTAACCGAAACAGGGTTAACATTATTTGCATTATGGTAGTCGTTAGTAACAAACTTGTTGTTGTATCTCCTTATACTAAGATCTAAATAAGTAAGTTTCAGCCCGCCGCAGGCACACGATATCCGTTATAAATCCGTTCATTCAGCAAAGACTAAAACAAATATTTCGAAGAATTTATTTGTACGTCCGGCGGGAGCTTGTGTGGTTCGGATTCCACGTTAATCAGTAGGTTTACGTCTCATATAGCCTCGCTGCTGAGCGGGACGTTAAACTCCAAATCAACTAAACTCATTTATTTTTACGTGCCATTAGACTTAACCTCTTTCGAACCAGATTTACAAGTAAAGATTGTCCACTTGCAGTATCAATTGGTATTCAGTTCCATTGATAAATTCGTATAACTAATGTCAAGTGATTCACATGACCCAAGATGACCCAAGATGACTTGACCTACCAATTTTTCCTGATTGATAACAGCATTGAAGAAGATTTTTACACACCACGGTTTTCGTATTCCTTTGAATTACTCTAAGGAAATACGTTGATTTTCAAGGAGAAACTTGGGCAGAACGTGCGTCGTTGCCAAATTTATACGTTTACTGTGGCAGTCGCAGTATAGTAGGGAAGCATGTGTGCGAAAAAGATGCATCGTTGCAGTTTTCGCGAAAATAAGATGACAGGGTGATTTAGTGAAGCCTTCTGGTGAATAAAATGGCTGACAACGTGATTCAAGAAACAAGCATAAACTCTGTTGTCTGTAGAGCGATTTTCCTTTTTTATTGCCTATTTTTAAGGGAATTAAAATTCCCAATAACACGTTATGTAAGTATTTCCCCTAAAACTAAAGGTACCGTAAGATGAGGTTACTTTGCACAAGAATTAAGGAATTTTAAAGAAAATCGCATGTAACTTTCTAACGTAATGATTTAGAACACTGTATTTTAAACATATAACAGCTATATATATATATAAGGAAAACATTTGTGCAAGAGCATTAGTAAACATTTAGTATGACGATAGTTACTGAAATATACACTTTGGTGAAAAGTAACGCCATAGGTGGGGATACTTTGCACAACATGCAAAAAAAAAAAAAAAAAAAAAGTATGTTCAACATACGAACATAATGTTTCTGTGCAATGTTCTCACTTCAGTATTTATATATTTCACTTCCTACACAAAACTGCATACAGTCTACATATATTGATATTAGAATGATGTACTGGTATTAATACCAGTGCTTAGTATGAATTATCAATATTTGTAAAGAAAATTATGTATTTTGTGGTACTGGCACAGGAACCGATTTCTGATAGTGTAGCATATGCCCCACAAAAATGCCAATTCAGGAACAGAAAAAATCTCCGTGAACTGATTTGCCTTGGTTGCTCTTTATGTACGAGAATATCATCCCAGACATAATCAGTGGAATATTTACTGGGTTTGGGACTTTCAGGCTGAAGCCCACTCAAATTGCGTTTTTTTTTTTTTTTTTTTTTTTTTTAAAGAAAAATCTAATGTTAGTCATTCCTATGCGTATAAACTTCAAGTTCCTCCTCAAAGAAAATCTAGTGATTTCAAAAAAGAAAAAAAAAACTTTTCCGAGTGAAATTTTTCTCAAACTAATTTTCTGGATCCGCCACTGTTCGTAATTTATTTTCCAACAAGAAATCAATTCGGCATCTACCTAAATAGGAAATTTACCTAAAATTAGAAGGCAGGAGGTACCAGCAGTAGTAATTATCTATCTAAGGGGTTACTTTGGACCGCTACAAAGTAACCCCTATTAGAGGCTGAAACCGCCTTCTCCCAGTTTTATCTTCTTCGTTTTGTGACTTTAAAACGTTTCACACTTCAATTTCAACTATTGTCTCAAAGTTCCATTATACACATTAGTATTTTACGAAACTGACTTAACTTTGACGGAAATTCTTGCAGATGATATCTTTCAAATTTTGTCGGCTTTTACAGGACTACTTTCCATACTTCTACAACAACAAACCTTCCGGGTAATTAGAATTGAAGTTAACCGCCAAAATATTATAGCCAAAATACAGTTAGATGTTCTATCTTATGGTGGCAGTTGAAACTTTCTCTTTACAGTTCATGGTTTTGACGACAGAGGACTGTGCAACTCTCCATATTTTGTGCAAAGTAACCCCGTCGTACTGTACCGGAGTTTTTAATATTTTGGTGAATTATTGAACAATTATTTATGAAATAAATAAAAATAACTCAGAAACCGATACTTTTAAAGAAAATACTTACATAGTAGAGTCATTTTATTTCAAATTAACCAATGATGAAAATTCATGGTGTCAAATTCTGATAATTTTATGTATACACGACTCCAAAAGTGCATTACCACCTGCAATTCTCCTTTTCCTGCAATAGCAGGCAACCCAAAAAGCTCGGCGGTTCTGTTGGTTACGAATTCGAAAGGCGTTGGACTAAACCTCAATTTTGTCACAAATATATCAGTGTGGCAAACTGCAATTAAGGGAATAAAACAAATTGTTAAGAATGACAATTTTATTATTGTGACGGGGTTGGATGACATCAAAAGTTACAAAATAACTTACTTAAGCAGTTCAACAAGATGAATGGTAAGAAACAGATATCAGAAGGAAGCATTTCTCTCTTTCCCCCCACCCCACCCCAAAAAAGAAACTCATAAAAAGAAAAAGTTACATAATATAAAAGTTTCATATAAAAGCCTAACAGCACAAAAACAAACATCTACGCGAAACGAAAAAGAGACAAACACAGAACAGGGGACACCAGTGGCGTAGCAGACTTGCGGCCCTCCCATGCAAGATAAAGAGACGGGACCCTAGTTGTAAACCCCATTGTTATAATAATAATAATAATAATAATAATAATAATAATAATAATAATAATAATAATATAATTATTATTATTATTAAAAAGCCGTTTCCTTTTCTCAATCTCTGACTCTGCCTCAGAGCATGAATGCATATAGCGATCATATGTGCACCTTTTGTCAATTAGCAGTCACAAAGGCCAAAAGGGATGGAAATCTCCAAGAGAGAGAAACAAAAATCTTTCTTATGGTAAATTCTAGTTCAAAGTTCGAAGTACTTGCTTTTGCACGTGATTTTTTGTTTCTTTTTTCAGGGAACAAAAAAGTTCTGGCGCCTAAGAAATTACATCATATAATATTGCAAATTTGCAACTGGATGTATTTACGTTGCAATGTTTGTTAATAAAGATATTATGATTAGAAAACAATCTTGGAAAAATTAAGTTTAATTTCTTCATCCATTGCAAGTCTTAGGAGACCTTTATACCTCGCCTCCCCACTCCTCGAATATCGGTATCGAAAATTTAGAATGATATATTCATGTCCATATATCTGCGATATCGAATGTTGATATATGATAATATCGATATCGATGATAGCGATATATCGACATATCACAGGCCCAGATTCCGAGAAGTGATGCTTGAAATATACTGGAATCAACAATCAAATTCTAAATAAGTTTTCCATTTCCGTATCCAATGTTGAGGGGGAAGTGTGGGAGTCTACTTAGCTCCACAGACCATATCAATTGTGTTCTTAAATCAGCCATTACACCCGCTATTATCAAAGTGTTAAGTCAGTCACTGTCTGCGAGTTACCCCAGTTTCATTTGAAGTTTGAATTGAAGACATGAATTACAAAACATCCAAAGTGCACTCTTTTTCTTCTTATTTTTCGTTTTCTGTTTTTTATGTTAGCATCTATGTTTCAGGGCTATTCACTTGCATAATACGTAAGTCCAAATCAAAACTTTTTTTAAAATAAATTCAAAAAAATTTCAGCTATATAGAATAGCATTCCAAGTATAATCTTGTTTTTCTTCTAAAAACAAAAAAAGTACTCCGGTGGACTTCGCATGTTCTGCAATTCAGATCTTCAATTTTATTTACGGTCTTTAACCATCTTTAACTCGCAGGCTCCTTGCTTTCATAAAAAGCATTTGTTGTGTAGATTAAAATAAAAAATGAATTAATCTGTATTCTTGGGAACTTACTGTTGCACCACACACATATATACAGAGTGTAACAAATAGTACGGCAAAATTTCAGGGGTGGATTCCTTATGGGTAGACAAGCAAAATCGTTCATATGACCATATGTCGGGAAATGCATCATTACAGAGTTACGGCCATTGAGCCGCCTAATGGTGGAAATAGTCATATTCTTGTCGCTCCTTAATGTGACTCAATTTAAACCTCTATAACTCAGACCCTAATTAACCTAGGAAGATATTTTTGGTATCTGTGTATTTCTAAAGAACGATGCTTTCCGCCTATATATATAGGGTGAGTCAAAATTTTTCGACACCTGCATAAGTTTTAAAATCGACGGAAAAAGTAAAAAGTGATGATGGGAAAAGAGGTTTGATGAGGTGCTGCAACTTTTGGAGTGTATGTCATTCATGACCGCCATCTCGAAATCCGCCATTTTGGATCCAAGTCATTTTTTTTAAATGGGAAGAGGGTGAATGTCACATCAAATAACACTAGATTGAGCTCAGAAATTTAGTGGTGTAATTTGTTTTTTTCTATCTTGTACACTTTAGAAGTTATTAATGTTCAAATGTGGGAAATTTCATTGATACTGACTCAGTTCTCTCTGTTCCAGGTGATCTAAAATAGGTCTGACACGTGAACAGAAGATCAAAATCATCCTTATATCAGTGGAACGCAGCTACCGAACAATAGCAGCTGACTACAACCGACGGCACCAAACAGAGAACCGGTATCGCACAGCACGGTGGCTCACGTGATCACCAAATTCCAAGAGATGGGCTCTGTTCAAGATAGGGCACGTAGTGGGCGACTAAAGACTGCCACCAATGAGGAAACTGCAACGGCGGTTGTTGCGTCGTTTGTGAAAAGTCCTAAACGAAGTACCCGTCGTGTGTCCCTAGCATGTGCAATAAACCAATCCTCCGTTGTCCGGATATTGCACGCCAATCAGTGGCATCCTTACAAGCTGCACATCCAACATAAACTAAACGAGGATGACCCTGATCGCCGGTTGGAGTTCTGCATGTGGGCTACTGAACAACATGAACTGGATCCTGCGTTTGCCAAGGGCATACTGTTGAGCGACGAGTCGTATTTCACTTTGAACGGGGAGGTTAATCGACATAATTGTCGATACTGGTGTGACGCAAATCCGAACTGGGTTGATCCGAGTCGAGAACATAGTCCAGCGAAGGTGATGGTGTGGTGTGGCATATGGGACACCCGCATCATTGGGCCATTTTTCATTTATAACACCTTAACTGCACCACAGTATCTGATGCTGTTGCAGGACTTTGTGTTCCCTGCCACACTGAAAGGTGACGGCATTTTCCCATCTTATTTTCAGCACGATGGAACCCCTCCACACTATAGACTTGGTGTCCGTCAATGGTTGGATGAACAACTTCCATGGAAGTGAATTGGTCGCCGTGGTCCCGTGGAGTGGCCGCCCAGATCCCCTGACTTAACGCCCCTTTGATTTTTATCTATGGGGACATCTTAAGCAGATAGTGTATGCTGAGACAATCCATGATTTGAGACACCTGGAGGAACGCATCCAACAAGCCTGTGACCAAATTTCAGGAGACATCTCCTCCGTGTGCAGTCAGAGTGGTTGCGGCGACTACAGTTGTGCATTGCACGGGATGGACAACACGTAGACATGTGTTGTAGCATTTAGTATCAACGTAATTTCCCACATTTGAACATTAATAACTTCTAAACTGTATTAGATAGGAAAAACAAATTACACCACTAAATTTCTGAGCTCAAGCTAGTGTTATTTGATGTGCCATACACCCCCTTCCCATTTAAAAAAAATGACTTGAATCCAAAATGGTGTATTTTAAGATGGCGGCCATAAATGACATACACTTCAAAAGTTGCGGCCTCTCATCAAACCTCTGTTCCCATCATCACTTTTTACTTTTCCCGTCGATTTTCAAACTTATGCAGGTGTCCAAGGACTTTTGACTCACCCTGTATATTTTATGTATGTGTGTTTGAGTACCACGGTGGACATGGGAGAGTAATTACTTGTTTTTTGTTTGTTTTTTGCATCAGCATTTTTGAGATGGCATTCCTTGGGATACACTCATAAAATGCATATTAGCGGAAAGCTTTAATTTTTGCAGAACAAATTGCTACTAAAATTATATTCCTATCTTAATAAGAGTTTGATATGTTGAGGTTTGAATTGAGACACATTAAGGAGCGTCCAGAATGTGACTATTTCACACCACTTGTCGGCTCAAAGACCGTAACTCTGGAACGATGCATTTCCCGACATATGGTCATCTGAACTTTTTTGCTTGTCTACCCATAAGGAATCCACCCATGAAGTTTTGCCGTACCTTTTAGTTATATCCTCTATATACAAGATCCGTTTTGTAGATTTACGAAACCACTCTTTTTTCCTCAATCAATTTACAAAACGGGTCTTGAATGAGGTGGTCGCACTAGTAATGACATCCCGTAGCGTCGTTACGTAACACACACAGTATAAATAAAGCTTCGAAACCACAAATTGCAAGTTCTGCCGCAGATAATTCGGTAAGGTGTCTGCTTGTTGAGTGGGCAACCCAGATTCATATCACGGCTGGTACGGTTGTTTTTTTTTTCTTTCAAAATACATTTCTATATGTTTATATTTCTTCTTAATGATTACTTTCTTGCAATCTTAAATTAGTCGGGGTTAAGTAGTCAGAAGATTGAAACACATGTATGACTACTTTATCAGTGTATGTGTACTCATATATGTATCTTTACATATTTGTTTCTTTCTTGGGGCCGCGGTGGCTCAGTGGTAGAGCGTTCAACTGTGGTTCTTGGGGTTTCGGGTTCAATCCCAGTCCCCGACAAGTGAACTTTGTGGTGGACAAACACAGTGTGCGTGGGTTTTCTCGGGGTTCTCCCACTTTGTTCATTCCACCATTTCATTCATTACTCATCATCACCGTCTCCTTTAGCCTAACCGGCATAATCGTGGAACGTAAAACTCAAAGATTTCATTTGTTTCTTTCTTTCAACTAGTTTCTTTCTTTCAACAACCAGAGGTTTTGAAAAAATGATTTCAGAATAAGTGGGAAACGCTTGCATTTCGACTGTACCGACGATATTGACAAATATTCCTGTCGTAATAATTCATTACTGGAAACCATTGGCGCCCAAAGAAATTTTTAAGGGGGTCATCTCCTTGATTGCTATATTACGCCTAGTATTTAATATACGTAGTTTGCTATATTACGCATACATTTTCGTGAGCAAGGGGGGCCGGGACCCTTCCCCCTCCCTTCGGGCGCCCGTGGTCGAAACTAAGTAGTCGTTGTTTTAAGCAGTGTTTCTTCCAGAAATGTTTTTGGGGTGCTGCCCCCTGGAACTCTGAGAGTGCCCCCCACGGGGAGACAAAAATAATACATCTATAATAGAATAATACCAGCAGTACCCCCGGAATCCTAAATATACCCCGCAGGAACATTTTTTCTGAAAGAAACACTGATTGGAAGATTGTAGTCGTGTTGTGTGTGCTGTGCTGATAACCAAACGAAAGTGGTTAAAACTGTAATTTTAACCACTTTGTATAACAGCTCCTTTTTGTGGGCCTCATCCGCTCTAGTGTTGCCACGAGACGAGACATTTCTCGTGTCTTGTCTCGCGAGAAGAGATATGTGACGAGACGAGACAGCTTGAAGTCTTCTCTCGTCTCATCTCGTGGAAACACTACTTTCGACCATGTGGGTTACTGCCCCGATCTCGGAAATGTCCTCGAAGGGATTGTGCTACGAATAACAGATTTTATTCGAACTAATTGACTGACTCCGATGCAACATTGTTCCAACTTCGCCTATTCGCAAAGTAATGAAATAGACAAACATACGTTTATATGGTTACGTGAAGGCGGTCCCGTGTTCGATTCCTGGTGGGGGCACTCGGTCGAAAAATTTAAGTTTTTCAGGCTAGTCACCCTGAATGAGATTTTCCTTGGTTTTCCACATTCACACGAGGGGGATGCCAGGGTGATACCTTAGGTTTCAGATCACTTCCTTTCTTCCCCAATCCTTTCTTCCTTCCCTTTCCCCGGAAAGTATGTTCGCCTAGAGACGTCATCCCTCGAACGTGACGGGATAAATGGTCTCAGATGCCGAAAGCCCAGAAATCTAAATCCTAAATTTACAAGGTTACCTCTGGGGAACACTGTTCTTTCAAAATATATTTCTATATGTTGATATTTATTTTTATGAATTGCTTTCTTGCATCTTTCCTACATTATTCTAGATTAGTTACCATCGGTTAGTTTAGTCAGGTTATGTATAGTTAAATATGGTTATGTATGTTTACCGTTTCTTTTCTTTTTTTTCAAAATACATTCCTGTCTGATCACATGTATTGTTAATAATTTATTTGTTGCATTTTTTAATAATTTATTTCATACACACAACAGATAAAACAACTCATACATTTTAATTACACAGCACATAGTTCTTTGACATGGAGGGAAATCTCCTTTGGTTATAGGAAGATATAGTATTACCATTGGGGATTTCCCTTATCCCCCTTGTAATTCACACACCGTCAACAGATATAGAACATTGTTGAACATTTCTCGAACCACTTCATCACACTCCTGGCCTTGTGACATGGTGCATTATTTTGTCGAAAAATGCCACTAATGTTGGGAAACATGGTCGTCATCAAGGGGTGTACGTAGTCTGCAAGCAGTGTGCGATACGCGTCGGCCGTCATTGTGCCTTGCTCGAGCTATACTAGATACATGCTCACGTGTATGTACCCCAGAGAATTATTATTATTATTATTATTATTATATTTGAAGTACAATCAAATATCACGACATTAATTATTAGTTTTAATTAACTGAATTGACCTGAAAATTAAATCTTGATTTCGAAAGATTAACCATTAAGTTTAAGCGTTCGGTACCTTTCTAAAGTAATAAATGCTGGAATTGGTTTCAAGGCTGTTTCTGACTGAATACTTTCTTCAAAATAATATTAAAAATTATAGAAAGATTTTCGAGACATTCGAGTCGAGTCGAGATTTTTACGAAAAGTCTCGACTCGACTCGTGTCTCGGCTCGAAAATTAGAGTCGAGAAATAAGTTACTCGTCTCGAATTTTACAAAGTGTGTCTGAACTCGAATTCCAGTCCAGATTCGAGACATGTCTCGACTCGTGCGCATCCCTAAATATTCATATTTTAAATGTACAATACTACCTCGCCAAAAATGACCCCGAAGTTAATTTACCAAAGTCTAGTTTTTTCTTGTTAGATTAGTGATCGTGATTTAGGATAGATTATGTAAAGTCAGACATGGTTATGTATGTTTACACTTTCGTTTCTTTATTTCAAAATGCATTCCTATCTTTTCCCATTTATTATTTATAATTTATTTCTTGCATTTAGTAATAATTATCAGAAAAACCCATTATTCGCATTGTGGCTGTATTTGTAAGTCAACGTCTGTATTAGTAGTATCAACGTTTATTTCAGCGAGTGCGAAAACTATGGATTTGACATTAATATCGGCCATTTTGGATTATTTTTACATGTTAGGTATCCCCTCTGGTACCCCGACCCGCAACTAAGTGGGGTTAATTTGGAAGCTAATGCAATCAGAGTTTCACCATTGATCTCAGCGACCGCCAAAACTTTGAATTCAACACTAATATCGGTTATCCTCTACTACTTTTACATGTCCCTGTAAACGTCTCCTGA
This sequence comes from Thermobia domestica, assembly GCF_964235325.1. NCBI lineage: Eukaryota > Metazoa > Arthropoda > Insecta > Zygentoma > Lepismatidae > Thermobia > Thermobia domestica. The sequence goes on along the minus strand of NC_137463.1, from coordinate 134,219,049 downwards.
GACCCCCCTGGTTCGATTAAAAAAAAAACGCTTCGTCTTGATCTGGAACCTGGGCCAAGGTACCCAAGATCAAAAGTTGGTAACTCTCGGTCCTGTCGTCTGGTCTCCAGGCAGCACACAGATACATACGTACATACAGACAGACACACAAACAAACTTTTTATTTTATTTATATTAGATTAGGTGTATTTCAAACAGTGTTTCTTCCAGAAGTGTTTTTAGGGGGTACTGCCCGCCCGGAGCTCTGAGAGTGCAATAAAAAATAGAAAGTTATCAATAGTGCCCCCGGAATACGAAGTGTGCCCCCCCTCCCCCGGAACATAGTTTCTGAAAGAAACACTGATTTCAAACTCAACAGATAAAACCAACGGCGCCGACTTTCCAAAATGTATGTGGGTGCATATAAATGGCGGGACGTGTTATATGTTTTTCAGGGGAGTCTCGATTTTTTTTATTTCTTTTTAGTTAAAATCTTTTATGAACACTGTCATAAAGGGCTGTGCTGTGATAAAGTAAAATATACCGGTAATATAAGGATAAGTTGAGACTGTCCTAGCTCAGTCGGTAACACGGCTGACTTAAACGTAAATAAACAGGTTTAAACTAGGGATGGGCAAAACCGGTTTTTATAAAAACCGAAACCCGAAAAACCGACATCTCGGTTTTCTCCAAAACCGGTTCGGTTTTCTCCAGAACCGGTTCGGTTTTTCACCGAAACTGGTTTCGGTGAAAACTTTTTGGAAACACACAAAACTATTTCTGTGGAAATGGATTCGGTTTCCGGAGAACAACGAAACACCATTCTGGTCAGAAATAGAACAAATTTTGAAAAAAAGCCGGAATCGGTTTTGAAGAAAACCGAAACCGGACCAGGTAAAAAACCGAACCGGTTTTGGAGAAAACTGATAACCGGTTTCGGTGAAAAACCAAACCAGTTTTGGAGAAAACCGAAATCGGTTTTTTGAAAATTTTCAAAAAGCGGTTTCGGTTTTTCTAAAAACCGTAAACCGAAAAACCGGTTTTTGTGCCCACCACTAGTTTAAACCCGGGTTCAAGTTTAATTACTGTAATGCATATTCTCAACATATATAATCGTGGTATTTAGTGTATATTTTCAACAACTTACATGATGCACAATGAGTGCAAGAGACAGTGATATCAAACGTTAATAAAAGAAAATACTACATTCATACAAATTAAAATGAAAACATCATAAAAGAAAATAATTTTAATGGTATTGCAAAAAGAACTTGCAAGGATTTTGTTGTGGACATAAAGTATAAAGTGACTAACTTGGTGTGTTCCTTGGTTGCCTTTGCACAAACACATTTGAAACAAACAATTATGTTTTAGAGGTGTTGTGCCTTATGCAGAGTCATTCCTTCACTTTATTAGTGCCATACTAAAGAGTGCGACTAACATATGTATCCTGCAGAAGTCAGGCCTTTAGTATGACGGTAATCATACGTCAAAACGACTCTGAATAAGGCGGGTTATGTTTTGAAACTAAAAATCTTGCCTGCAGCGCCCTGACAAGATTATTTGTGTGAGTGCTGGAACCAGGAACACCAAGGAGGCGGCGCGCATGGACAGAACAACCCCTAGCATTTCTTATACAGTACAACGTTGTTTGGCATATAACGTTGCTACTGTACTAGCGAGTTCCAGCTAGTTAAGCCTTTTATTAACAGCCGGAGGCAGCATTCTGTTATATCGTTGTAGTGAGTGGCGTGTTATAATACTCCTAGTATCAGTTTTTTCAATGTTCGATTGACCTTGAAGGACCAACAAATGCCTTTCGAGGAATACAAGTTCCCTTTTAATTCATGAAGTTAATATAGAAATGACCTTCAAACCTATGCTGTGCATAAATGCTGGAAGTCTTATAGAACGGTTTTATCCGTATGTCTGTAGACCAGAGCCCTGCAAAGCCAGGCCCGAAGACAGCCCGGATGGATCTGTATTCTGTGTCCGGCTCGACCCGATCCGGCCCGAATCTCGAGCCGGGCAGAGAATGGGCCGGGCTCTAACCGGGCCGGACCTTAAACTGGCCAGGCACAAATGAGCCGGGCTCTAAACGGGCCGGGCGTAACCGGCCTGAGAACAACCAAGTTGATAAGTCAAGTCAATCCTTCAATATGCAATAGAAAATGAGAAATGTGTCGTCACAATATTGCAATGTCTATTTGTCCTTCTCAAATGGGAAAATCGTTTAAAAGTTACCCAAGAAGTATTTTCTATATCCCTATACTGTCTGTCTATTTGTTATTTGTGCTTGCTCTGTCCAGCCATGTTTATTATACAATAATACAGCTCATGGACGTAAAAGTCTTATAGTACACTCATTAATGCATTACGAGTAACAGAGAAGATATGTAAAACTTCTACACCGTATGTGATACTAATACTACAACTACTACTGCTAATACTATTATTACGATTACGAATGCTAGTGCTAATTCCACTATTGCTGCCACTGCTACTACTGTTACTATTACCACTACTGCTACTACTTATTGCTGTACTAATATGACAGCGAATACCACTTCTGCTATTACTAGTAATACGAAAACAAAACAATGCAAATGAAATCTTTGAGTTTTACGTCCCACAGTTATGCCGGTTAGGCTAAAGGAGACGGTGATGATGAGAAATAAATGAAATGGTGGAATTAATAAAGCGGGAGGAAACGGAAGAACCCACACACACGGTGTTTGTCCACCACAAATTTCATTTGGCGAGACCTGGGATCGAACCAGGGACCCCATCCACCACAGGTGAACGCTCAATCACTGAGCCACCGTTCCGGGAACACCTAATCGACCCTGGCGTCTTGGTGATTTATTTCATCATAATATTTTGTTATATTTGTAGTATCATACTATGATATAAAGAATACAGGAACATGTAACATCATTTGGTATTTGGCTTGCTAGTTGAACATAACTACAAATTGCACTGATCTTATGAGCACGCCAGTTCACGGCTTTGGCCCCCTGGTCTAAAGGTAGCGTACCAAATTCTACTTAGTAGGTCAAGTACTTGACTTTGTCATACGTTCTTGAGGTAACTACGGCTCAGGCCGTATGGATGAATTGGTGGAATGAAAACAGTGGGGGGAGGAAGCGGGACCACCCCGGAAACCCCCACGCACACGGTATTTGTCCACCACAAAGCTCACATACGGATCCGATGAACTACGGAATAACGTAGCAGAAACTCCCTACTCTGTAAATATATACTGCTAATATTCGTAAGTTTCAAGCTTGTAAAAGAAAGTAGCTGTTTTGTCTTTCTATTAAGGTTTACAATATTTCTATCGTATCTTGTCTGAGCTGCAAAACGAGAGGTAATACATTTATCGATTTATGGTTAGGGATTGGTCCTTTAAAATATTTAATTAAATCGAGAGGTGATAGAAAGTATAACAAAATACTTTGGATAGGTTAATAATTACCTGTACCTTGGGCAGAAAGTGCTCATACATGTGCACTATACTTCTTAGAATGTTAATTTAATAATAACAGAAGAAGAATGTTTTTAAGATATGTAAGATATTATTATGGGATAGTTGTTGCTATGTACATGTTTATGGATACCGAGTCAGCAAGTTTGTGTGCTTGACAGTGTTAAGGAAAATATATTATAAAGTATATCAACTAATAAACCATTTTTAGCACTGTTTATCGACGTTATCATTCTTATATAAAAGGTGAGAACGATAGTATATAATTATTAAAGATTACTACCACTCGAGATTTGTATATCATATTTCGCCGAACCAGGTTGACGACTACCCTCGGTAAGTCGTTGTAAAAGATACTATCCCGCGAAAAACGTGCATTTTCTTTTGTGACAGATGATAACACTACTTCAAGTTTCACTATGGAATTCATATAGCTTGGAAATCTTCGTTTCACACTGTGAAACGATACTCACTTCCTTTATTTTGGTATTGGTTCTGGTAACTCGTCTAATATATGCTACAAGTTGACACTCTTAGTCATAGATTAGAAACTTGTAGCAGTACACGTTGAAACCGAACTTGGCTAACTTCAGCTACTTCTGGTTTGAATAGGGATTGGTGGAAAATATTCTTGGTATGCTGAATTCTTGGAGGAGCATTTCCTTACGACCCTGAGTTGATTTAAAAAAGCCGTATCTTGATATCTCCTATTGTTTTGATTCCTGGAAACAAGAATTGAAATAGGAAATGATAGTTAATTTGAACCACTTCCTGTTGATCGTAAAAAAAAGCCGTATCCTGATATCTCCTATTGTTTTGATCTATGGAAAAAAGAATTGCAATAGGAAGTAATAGTTAATTTGAACCACTTTCTGTTCCGGTAGGGTGTTGACAGTAATTATGGTATGTTGCCTAGAGACGGTACATCGTTTGGACAAAAATGTTCTATCTGTTACTGTTTTTGCTCTATGACGAGGAACGTTCAAACAGAATATGGCTAATTTAACAAATTCTGCTTTGATCAAAGCTGCCACGGAGATGGAGGAGGCTGTTCTTGAGACGATGAATCGATTGCAAAAAGCCACTTTTTAATATCTTTTACCATTTTTGCTCTACGGAAATCAGTATTGGAACAGGAAATACTAGTAAATTTGAACAATTTCCAGTTTTAGTAGAGTTATATGGATAGTAACGATATGTTTGTTGAAGGTTGAATCGTTTGCTTAAAACTGTTTCTAGCTATCTGCTGCCGTTTTCATTCTATAGCGATAAACGTTGAAACCGTTATTGAAACCAGAAGTTATAATAAATTCTAACTACAGCCGAATTTAGTATTGTAGATATTTGTCTTTAGACTCTAAATCATTTGTAGAAACCACTTCTCACTATCCGTTATCATTTTCTTTATATATCGACAAACGTTGAAATCGGAAATGGCTAATTTGAAGCAATTCCGGTTTGAGTAGAAGATTAACGGAGGAAATAAAATATATCCTTTGGATACTGAATTAATTGCAAAAGACCACATCTTGAAGCATTTACTATTTCTATTAGGCGGAAATTGGAAATTGAAACCGGAAGTAATAGTAAATTTCAACCACTTATAATTTCGGTAGAATATTTTGTGTTCTCATGTTGTTGTCTCTAGATGGTAACTCGTTTTCAAAAATCAGTTCTCGCTATGTTACCGTTTTATGCTATGACGATAAAAGTTGAAACTGTTGTTGAAATATTAGAGATAGTGAATTACCATGATATGTTGCCTATACACGCGCAATCGTTTACAAAAAAAAAGTTTTCATGTATGTTACCGTTTTCATCTATGGGTTAAATGTTAGAACCGGAAATTGCTAATTTAAACCACTTCTGGGTTCAATATAGAGTTAACGGATGAGATGGAACCTATTCTATTCATTGGATGAAGAATCAATAGCAGAAAACCATTTCTCTATATCACTTTCTGTTTTTGCTCTGGTATCTGTCAACAGACACACGGATGAAACCACTCTATAAGATTTCCGACTTTTATGCACAGCACATTTTGGAAGTTTAAAACCTGTCTTAGGTTCCATAAATATTATTAACACTAACATATCAATGACACTCTTGTGTATGATTCAAAAAGTTAGCTGTGAAATTTAATCTAGATTGGAAAGTAGTTGTGGAAAGGCCTGTTGCTATAACAGAGTTGTGGGTGTTCAGATAAAACCAACATAAACTTGCTATTTCACAACGGGTGAGTAATGCATAGGTCATTTCTACTGTATATCAACTTCACGGACCAAAGCGACTTTTGACTTCATGAGAAACTATTTGTTAGTTCTTCAAGGTCAATAACAACAAAATTGCTAATACTAAGACTATACGCGACCCATTACTTCGATAGAAGATTCAACAGACGTGTTTACGTATAAAAGAAGCCCTCCGGCACTTGGGCTGGGTGGAAGCAACAACATTCTATGAGAAAGAACGCTGTTTGTTCTATCTGTTCGAGTTTGCTTGTGTGTCTGTCTGTGTGCGGCCTGGGGATCAGACGAGTTGACAAAAAGTTACTAAATTTTAATAACGGATACTTTTGTCCAGGTCCCAGACCAGGGCCAAGTGTTTATTTTTAAAAAAAATCGAACCAGGGGTCCCAGGGAAGGGGGACATTTACCGAGACATGTAATAATATTAGAAAATGGCCGATATTTGTGTCGAATTTTTAGTTTTCACGGTCACTGAGATCAATGGTGACACTTCAATTAGCGATGACTTTCAAAATCAGCTATCATTGCGTGCGGGCCGGGGTCACCGGGGGGGGAGATGTACCGAAACACGTAAAAATAATCCAAAATGACCTATATTAGTGTCAAATCCTTAGTTTTCACGGTCGCTGAGATGAATGGTGATTCTTCTAGAGGCTTTGACTTCTAAATACAGCTTCCATCGCTTGGGAGCCAGAGGCGTTCTTTTTAAATTTTGAACCAGGGGGTCTCAAGGGGCGTTTCCCGCGATATGTAAAAGTAGTAAAAAATTACCGATATATTTTCGTTTCGTTGTTCAGTTTGTTTACATAGATATTTTATCTGACCCATACGAAAAGTGGTTATTTTCAGCTAGTTATTATTAAATACAAGAAATAAATTATTAATAACATACAGGGTGGCCCAAAAGTACGTATACAGTACCGTACTGATCAGCTCATTGCATTTTATATAATTTCTTATTTTTATCCATCAGGTAGACTTAGTTTCTTTATTATTTGTTCTTAATATGTTTTTACTTACCTCTTAAGCTCAGAAAAGCCGAAGCAAATAAACTCATAAACTAGAATGTTATAGTTGATCAATACAGAGGAGTATGCCTACGATTGGACTACGTGAACGGATAGGAGTGCATTTTGAAAGAAAGAAACGAAAGTGAAAACATACATAACCGTATTTGACTTTACATAATCTGTCCTAAACCGCGGTTACTAATCTAAGATAATGTAGGAAAAAATGCAAGAAAGTATTTAATAATAATAATAAATATGAACATATAAAAATATATAATATTTTGAAAGAAAAAAGTTCCCCTGGCAGAACTTGTTTACTCCAGATGCCGAAGCGTTAACCAGAGTTGGAGTGGGTCAGTGGGTCGGTGGGTCAAGTGGGTCGAGTTTTCTGAGTGGGACGTGGGTCAACAGCATGTGACCCACTGCGACCCATCACCCACCATGACCCGCTCTGCTCACTGCATTGTAAACAGCATCTTCTGAACAGCATTTTTTTTCTCCCTCGACTCTAGAAACTGAAAACTAAAAAGAAGAAGAACATTGAAGAAGCAATTGAAGTTAAATTTATATCATGGCAGTCAAGGTGGTTCATATCAAGGACTGCCTAATATCAATATTAGGCAGTCGACTAATATCAATCGTTTTCCATTACTTTTAGAAATCAATCCTATACATAGAAAATGCCCCCCCCAACAAAAGGGAGTTTTTAAAAAAATGATATTGAGATTAGGGCCTAACTATGTATATGCCAAATGTCATTTCAGTTGACTTTGTAATTTGATCATGATGATCACACATACATAGTTATATTCAATTTTTATATAATAATTCATACATTATAGGTGATTCAAAAAACAATCCAGTAGTTAGCTCCTCTAAAAGCTCTTAGGCTGTGTGTGAAAAGTCAAGAAGTAAGTCCTATTGCTATTATTACAATTGCAAATATGATCAATTTCCTGAAGTTCTGCAGTTCTGAAGAGTGCCTGCAGTTCTTTCTTCAATAGAAACAAATGAAAAAAGAAGGCCTTGAAAGTAAAACGTAGACAAATTCACCAGTGCCCAGAAAAAGCTGTCTACAATGCACTGAGCAGAATGGGTTGGTGAGTCAGAATAGTTCGGTGGGTCAGCGTGGGTCAGAATGGATTGTTGGGTCAGAGTGGATCACGGTGGGTTGTGTGTCGCAGTGATTCATATCCTGTTGACCCACAACCCACTTAAAAATCTTAATCCAATTGACCCACTGACTCACTCCATCATTTCAGTAATTTTTATCGAAATCCAGAACATCAACATTTTCGATTACCTTCCAAAATTGGCCCTGTAGTGGCGAAACGGTCAGTGATTAGTGGTTGTGCCTATTAAATCCTTTTCTCAGAATCACAATATCTACAACATATCACAGTTTCAGTCATTTTTACCGAAATCCAGAATATCACTATCTTTGGTTACTATCAAGTGGCCTGGTTGTGGCCAAACGGCCAGTAATTATTGGTTGTACCCATTAGGACATTTTCTCAGAATCACAATATCTACAACATCTCACAGTTTCAGTCACTTTTACCGAAATCCAGAACATCACCATTTTGGCCTACTTTCAAAAAAGTGGTCTCCTAGTGTCCAAACGGCCAGTCACTATTGGCTGTGTCCATTAAGACTTTCTCTCAGAATCACGATATCTACAACATACAGCTTCAGTCATTTTTACCGCATTCCAGGCCATCAATATTTTCAGTTCTTTTAAGAAAGCGGCCTGGTTGTGGCCAATGGTAAGTGATTAGTGGTTGTGCCTATTAAGACCATCCCTCAGAATCAGCAATCTACAACATATCACGGTTTCAGTCATTTTTACCGAAATCCAGGACATCAACATTTTCGGTTTCTTTCAAGAAATGGCCTGTAATAGCCAAACGGAAAGTGATTACTGTGTGTGCCCATTAAGACCTTTTCTCGGAATCACAGAATCTACAACATATCACAGTTTCAGTCACTTCTATCGAAATCCAGAACATCACCATGTTCCGTTTCTTTCAAGAAAGTTGCCCGGTAGTGGGAAAACGCTCAGTAATTATTGGTTGTGCCCATTAGAACATGTTCTCAGAATCACAATATCTACAACATATCACAGTTTGTCATTTTTACCGAAATCCAGAACATCACCATTTTCCGTTACTTTCAAAAAAGTGCCCTCGTAGTGTGCAAACGGCCAGTGATTATTGGCTGTGTCCATTAAGACTTTTTCTCAGAATCACAATGGATACAAAATATCGCAGTTTCAGTCAATTTTACCGAAATCCAGGCCATCAATATTTTCGGTTGCTTTCAAGAAAGTGGCCTGGCTGTGGCCAAAGCTCAGTGATTAATGGTTGTGCCTATTAAGACCTTTTCTCAGAAACACCACATCTACAACATATCACAGTTTCAGTCATTTTTTTTTTACCGAAATCCATAACATCACCATGTTCCGTTACTTTAAAAAAGAAGTGGCCCTGTAATGGTCAAACGGTCAGTAATTATTGGTTGTGCCCGTTAGGACATTTTCTCAGAATCACAATATCTACAACATATCACAGTTTTAGTCATTTTTACCGAAATCCAGAACATCAACATTTTCGATTGCTTTCCAAAAAGTGGCCCTTTAGTGGCCAAACGGTCAGTGTTTAGTAGTTGTGCCGTTTTCTCAGAATCACAGGATCTACAACATATCACAGTTTCACTCATTTTTACCTAAATCCAGAACATCACCATTATTATTATTATTATTATTATTATTATTATAAAAATTTGGTTTACAACTAGGGTCCCATCTCTTTATCTTGTATGAGAGGCCCGCTAGTCAGCTAAGCCATTGGTGTTCCTTATTCTGTGTTTCTTTCTCTTTCTGTGTCGTGTGGATGTTTGTTTTGGGGTTGTTAGGCTTTTATATTAAACCTTTACATTATATCTTTTTCTTTTTTACGAGATTTTCTTTTGCAAAAAGGAAAGAAACTGCTTTCCTCTCATGTCTGTTTCTTACCATTCGCCTTGTTTGAACTGCCTAGGTAAGATGATTTTGTAACTTTTATGTCATCCATTGCTATCACGATAATAAAATGGTAAGTCTTAACAATTTATTTTATTCTCTTATTTGCAGTTTGCCATACTGATATATTTGTAACAAAATTGAGGTTTGGTCCAACGCCTTTAGAATTCGCAACCAACCCAATCGCTGAGCTTTTTGGGTTGCCTGCTATTGCAGGAAAGGGAGAATTGCAGGTTGTAATGCACTTTTGGAGTCGTGTATACATTGAAAAACATGTTTGAGAATAGTTATTTCCCAAAATAAAACTTTTCCAGCCCTTATCGTTAATTAGTAATTAATTACGCAATTAGCTCCAAGGTCATGACAAAACAGCTGATTTTGTGTTTTATTGTTTGTTTTGATATCCATACGAGCTATAAAGCTAAAAGTTTGCATCCACATGTAATTTTTCCTGTAGATTTCAAATCTTCAATCAAAACGAATGAATATTGTATAGGTGTAGAGTTATAGCAGCATTTATGGTCCGAAGTTCAGGCCCCGGAATGAGCATGTGGTGAAAGTTGTACATGTGTGAAATTTTAGCACAACGTTAAGAAATACCTATATTTCGTGTAAACCAAATTTGGTTTTGGATATTTAAATCCAAAAGAACTAAAATAAAAATTCTAATATGTGCGAGTTTACAAAAGACAACTGCGAACCAAATGTTAAATGCACAGCAGTTTTATAAATGGGCTGTGGACAATATTACATCCATTACATATTTTTTGTGTCAATTGAAGATGTTTAGCAGCATCGCACGACTCAAGAAAACAGGTTTCACCCTGTAGAAACAATACCTGGAACATGAAATAATTATGCTTTCATTCCTGACAGTGAAATAAGTTTAAAAATTGAACTAATTTCTTCTGCAGCAGTGGAACACCTACACACAGTTTGGGTAGAGAAACAATGCAAACAGAATACATCAGAAGTAAAAGTCTTGGATCCAGGAAAATTTGTAGCTTGTGTCTAACTAACTAACTAAACTAACTAACTCTATGGCCTATGGAACCCGGAGGTTCAGTGCCGCGTTCACAAAAGCTCTCCACTGACTTCTATCCTTAGCTAATTGGATCCAGTTTCTACTTTGTATTCCTATCTCTGCGAGATCCATCTTAATATTATCCTCCCATCTGCGCCTAGGTCTTCCTAATGGTCGTTTTCCTATGGGTCTACCAGTCAAGACTTTGAAAGCGTTTCTACTTTCTTCCATTCTAGCTACATGACCTGCCCACCTAAGCCTCCTAGACTTGACGACCCTAACAATGTTGGGTAAACCGTATAAACTATGTAGTTCCTCGTTATGAAGCTTCCGCCATTCCCCATTCTCGTTCCTCTTGGGTCCGAATATTCTTCTCAGGATCCTGTTCTCAAATACTTTCAGTCTATGTTCTTCCCTCAGAGTAAGCGACCATGTTTCGCAACCATACAGAACAACAGGCATGATTATCGTTTTATATATTTTAAGCTTCAAATTCCTCGACAGAATTCGCGACGACAAGAGATTTTGAACCGAATAGTAACACGAATTCCCTGCTTTTAGTCGACATTTAATTTCTTCGTGAATATGATTTTCGTCTGTTAATATTGATCCTAAATATTTGAAAGTATCCACTTTATCAAAAGTATTATTTAATATTTTAACGCCTTCACAATTTGCCGTATTACGGTCCCGACGCACTTCCATGTATTTAGTTTTCTCTGCATTTACTTCTAAACCCATGTCCCTGCAAGCGTTTAATAATATCTCTGCATTTATTTCTACTGTTCTCCTATCATCCCCTATTAAATTTACATCATCAGCATATGCCATAACCTGGTGAATGCCGTTCAACTCTAGACCCTGGTTGCTATCTTTGATTTTCCTTATGGCGTATTCCAGCACAAAGTTAAATAATAATGGCGACAACGCATCTCCTTGTTTCAGGCCATTTTCGACGTGGAAGCTCGTGGACAAAAATTTTCCTACCCGGACTTTACTTTGGGATTCACTTAAACATATCTTAATTAATTTAATTAGCTTTCTCGGTATTCCAAGCTCTGTAAGAACGTTGTATAATGTTTCTCTCCTAACCGAGTCGTAAGCCTTTCTAAAATCAATAAATAGTTGATGTACCGGGGTATTGTATTCCCACTTCTTTTCGAGTATTTGGCGAATGGTAAATATTTGGTCGATAGTTGATCGATTTCGTCTAAATCCGCACTGATAATCTCCAATAATTTCATCTGCGTATGGGGTCAATCTTGCTAACAGAATATTTGAAAGGATTTTATAGGATGTTGACAGAAGAGAAATGCCTCGATAATTATTACAGTCAGTTTTGTCGCCTTTCTTGTGAATTGGAACAATGATTGACTCTTTCCACTCTTGTGGCAATTCTTCCTTGTTCCAGATAAGGAGAATGAGTTTGTGTATCTTGTTCCACAATTTTCCGCCTCCAGCTAAAATTAACTCAGCCGGAATTTCATCTACACCCGGAGATTTGTGTTTCTTTAATTTCTTTATAGCGGCTTCCACTTCTATTCGATTGGGTTCTGGAATATACGGTTCTGCGGTGTGTATCTCTTTTTCTCCACGCACATTAGTTTTTGGCTGCGTGTTCAGCAAATCGTCAAAGAAATCTTTCCATCTATTTAAGAGGCTATCCGTATCAGTGAGAACTGTTCCGTCAGATTTCTTTAATATATAAGCACGAGGTTGATAGCCTTTCTTAAATTCGCTGATCCCCTTATACATGTCCCGAATATTTTTATTTTTACTGTTATCTTCAAGTTCCTTAATTTTAGCTTTCAAAAAATCCCGTTTCTTTGTTCTAAAAGTTTTGGAAGTTTCCCGCCTGATATCTGCGAAATTTTGTGTAGTTATTTCATTCGGATTTTGTAGCTACCGTAATTTTGCCTGTTTTCTCTTCTCTACTAGTTTAATGCATTCTTGGTCGAACCATGGTTTGTTCCTACGTATTTCCGCGTGTCCCAATTTTTCTATTGCTGAACTTTTAATGCTATCTCTAATTTCAATCCAAGTATCGTCAACACTAGTGCACTCCAAGTCTTCTAAAACCGAGAATCTATTCGAAACTTCAATCTGGTATTCCTCTCTTACCTGGTTCTCTTCTAATTTCTTTAAATTAAATCTCTCCGTTTTCGGACATTGAGTATTACATTTATTCAACGATAATCTCTCCCGTATTATCGCTGCTACCAGGTAGTGATCAGTGTCACAATCAGCCCCTCTAAACGATCGGACGTCAATTATGCTAGATTGTCTTCTTCCATCTACTAAAACGTGATCAATTTGATTATGTGTTTTTCCGTCTGGTGATGTCCAAGTGTATTTATGAACGTCGCGATGTGGGAATTTTGTACTCTTCACGATTAGGTTTTTGGATGTTGCAAAGTTCACGAGTCTAACACCGTTGTCATTACTTTCCTTATGCAAACTTTCGTTCCCTATAATCGGTTTGAAAATATCCTCTCGTCCTACCTTCGCATTGAAATCCCCTAATAGAATCTTCATATGGTATCGCGGGAGTTGGTCAAATATCCGTTCCACTTCTTCGTAAAAACTATCTTTTATATCGTCACCCTTATCTTCAGTTGGAGCATGTACATTTAAAACAATAATATCACACCACCGTCCCTTAAGAGTAATAAAAGAAAGTCTGTCAGTGACAAATTCAACCCGTTTAATTGCTGGTAATATTCGTTTGTGAACGAAAAACCCTGTTCCTAACTGGTGATTTTTGTTTCCTTCCCCGTAAAAGAACGTACAATTTCCGGAATTCTCAGATCCATTTCCCTCCCATCTAACTTCCTGAACTCCTACTAAGTCCATCTTGTATTTCTCTAACTCACTCGTTACAGATTTTAACGCGCCTGCCCTATAAAGACTTCTAATATTCCATGTTCCAAATCTCATGTCCATTTTCTTTTGCTGAGGTCGTGCCAAGTTATCAGTCCTTGTCCGAGGCTTTTGTGAATGTTTCTGAACAAGTACCTTTTTTTTACAGGATGAGGGTGTTAGCCTTACCCAAACCCCCAAGCTGGAGGACCACTCCTAGTCGTCTGTCCGCGACTGCTTATTCAGTATATTCGCAGCTAACCTCTATATCTAGAGGCCTTCTCCTCGATCCGCAACCTGAGGACGCGCCATGCCGTGTATGGCTGCAAATTGTGGATTGGAATATTCTGAGGAGTATTAGGACTACAACACAAAGTTCTTACACCCTGCAGGGTCCGCTTCCCGTTATCACTGGCATTGAACCGACGATATCGTAGAGGTGACAGTCGATCACATTCTTATTGACGCAACAGATTACATTTCTATCACAGCTAGTGGAAGATCACATAGTGCTTCACAGAGACTGTTAATAAAATTAACCAGTTTTTCGAGACTTTCAGTAAATATTGATATTTTGTACAATGTTGATGGTTAGTACATAAGTCAACTGTTATATTTTGCTATATAGTATTAAATAGCCTATATCATTACTTCAAAAACTCGTTATCAGGCAAAAGACACATTCAGATTGTTTCGGGGCCTTAGGTTCAAATACCCAAAACAAAATGTGGTGCACACGAAATATGGGTATTATTTAACTTAGTGTTAAAATTTTACACATTTACAACTTTCACCATATACTCATTCCGGGGCCTGAACTTGGGGCCATAAATGCTGCTATAACTATATACGTATACAATATTGATTAGTTGTGATTGCAGATTTGAAATCTACAGGAAGAATTACATGCGGATGAAAATTTTTAGCTTCATAGCTCTTGTGGTTATTGAAATAAACAATAAAATGCAAAAATTGCCGTGTTTGAGTCGTGACCTTGAAGCTAATTGCGTAATTAATTACTAATAAACTATAAGGACTGGAAAAGTTTTATTTTGGGAAATAACTATTCTAAATCGTGTCTTTCAACGTACAAAAATTATCAAAATCAACAGAGATATGACATATAATATGTTAATTACATAATCAAAATGGCAGTCACGAATAAAATTTTACATCTAAATATGTTATCGTGAAGATGAGATGAAAGAGTTTTTATTTTATTTATTTATTTATTTTATTTATTTAGAAAAACCTTTTAGTGAATAATTTCGATGTGTCACTCACTGGTGCAGGACGTGTAGAAATGATGACGTCATCAAAATGGCGGAAAACTCGATTCAAGAAACAAGCATTATCTTCGTTGTTTGTATACCGATTTTCTTTTTTCATAGCTCATTTTGAAGGAAATTCTCAATAACACGTTATACAAGTATTTCCTCTAAAACTAAAGGTATCGGAGTTATTTAATAATTTGTTGAATTAATGAGCAATTATTTATTAAATATGTTATATTATGAGTTATAACAAAAGGAAATCGCAGAAAAAAATACATGGGATATGGTATGTAATGTATTTGTGTGATGGAGTCTCGGTCAATGGTAGTAACGTTGATAGCCAAAGAGTCATTATCTTTGTTGTCTATCAACCTACTCTTTTTTCTTAATATCATATTTGCAAGGTGAAGACAGATGTCGCTCATGGGAAAAGAAGTGATCTTTTTCTTTTTTAGTTGTCGCCAACTTGAACTCCAATTTAATAGTTTAATAAGTAAACTAGATCAAATCTTATTTTCCTTTCTATTAGTTGATTAATATCGAACTTCCGAAGAGAAAACCTATTTGAGTTTGTTGACCGTGTCTATAGCGACAACTCCCAGTCACGACCTCTCTTCAGTTTTATTTTAAAAGTAAGAAAGAGTGAAGAAGAGATATATGAAAGTCGAGAAGGAAGATAAAAGCAAAGAAGAAGAAGAAGAAACTAGAAATAAAGAAATAGGCCTACCGCTCACTGGCGACAAAACAGTTGCGCAACTATCTCGTCGCTGTCGCCTGCAGTCAGCAACTTTACGGAGACGTTGCCATACCCTCGCTCACTGGCGACTTCAACAGAAAAGTTGCCGAGCATTTGATATCACAATTTGCATAATCGGCAACCGGAACAGTTAATATAATCGCTGGTTTGGGCATTTAAAAAAACTATAGCCCATTCCAATGGTTAAATAAATAAATTTAAATAAATGAAATAAGACCTGCTTAGATAAACTTCAAAGTCCTCCTTTTCTACTAATTTCAAGACGCTCAATCCAATAGAACTATTTTCTTAGCATGTCCCCCTCTGGGGTCTCGAGAAAAATAATCTCAAAATTGGGTGGATTGGGCGTCCTCAAATTAGTACGGAAGGTCTATTAGCAAGGTGACCAGAATTCTTACTTGCAAAAACAGGACGCATACGAATCAGAGACGGGGGGGGGGGGTAAATATCTGATTTTCATATTGCATTTTGGGACTCAGTAGTGTTTTCAATTTTACAAAATACACAAGTAAGAGTGATAACACAGCGTTTCTAACTTAAATACTACCCAGCAATACTTTTAACTACTAATAAACTACTTACCTCATTATTGAATATCTGTTATTCTCTACTATATCGTTACTTTCACTACATCATCTATAGCGTAATTTTCACTGTCATTTTTGGGATGAATGGATCTTCTTTAAAAGTTCTTTGTTTGTTTGCACTTAACAATTTGTAGAAATTGGTACAAGACTGATCAAAATTAATCTTACTGGTCAGCACAGCTTTCAAAGTATCTGTAAACAGTTGGGTTTTTGTCACTTGTTCACAAAGCATTCATGTGCGAGAATACACGTTCAGTTGGAGCATTAGTCCCGGGTAAACAGAGAAGGAACTTCACAAGTTTTAGAAGATTTGAGTACGGTACGTTATAAGAACAGAAATGGGAAAATACTTCTACCCAGCAGTTGTCAGGAGATACTTTATTCGAGTTCCACTTAAATGAACCTTTCCAATGAGTGTTGGTACATAAGAGTGTAGAGTTTGTATTGACCATTTATATTTTTGAATAATAATTACGGGACATCTGGGTCACTTTTGCTTAAAAACGGGACATTCAGGCGTCCCGTTTGAGAGTCAGAAAAAAACGGGACAATGATTGAAAAAAAGGGACTGTCCCGGCTAAAACGAGACGTCTGGTCACCTTGCTATTAGGCATGTACCCTATCATGGGCACCTTTACCACTTGCATGAGGGTTTATTTTTATTTTTATTTTTATTTTTATTATTATTATTATTATCATTATTATTATTATTATTATTATTATTATTATTATTATTATTATTATTATTATTATTATTATTATTATTATTATTAATCAATTCACACTCGGAATTAGCATGCACAGGTTTTCGGGCGTGTTAAAGGTCTATAAGTTCAAAAAAGTCATGAATGGAACTAACAATGCGGAACTAAATAATTTGAAAAGATTAACAATGAGGACGGGGGATGGACTCAGACGACATATATAATATTATTATAACAAGATCTAAAATGTTCTTGCAATTTTTAGAAGTAAGGGGCCATGGCTCCCCAGCAAATTATCCTAATTACACCACTGCTATCAAATTTTGGAAGGTAGCGTCAGCAGGGGCGTCATTTCAAGCTTTGCTTGAGGGGGCAAGAGCACTACCGACATAAGACTTTCACGTTTTGTACTAGTATATTAATAGACAATATAGGCCTATTAGAGTATTTATATATATATTTCTCAAACTCTTGGGGGGGCAATTGCCCCTTCCTGTCCCCCTAAATGACGTCCCTGAGCGTCAATGAGTGACAAAAATAACAGGATTATGCAAGCTAATACGAACGGGAACAATTATTCGAATCAAAAGATAACAATAATAACGAAAATATAAAACGACTGGAAATAACTAACAGAACGAAACTAACAAAAGCGGCAATCCGACAACACTGTACCGTAACTGTACTCTCAGATGTTCTAATAGCCATAAAATAAAAATTGGCTTTCTTCGTTCTTCCTGCGTACTCTTCACGTTTTAAAATCGGCTGCTTTTATACTGTACAGTTTTTTCCTTCTTTTTAATATTTGAAATGGAAAGAAAATTGATAATGATAATTTTATCTCTGTTTTCTAGTTGTGGGAAATTAATGAAAGTAGGGCTAGTAGTGTGTAGTATGACAGCAATATGTCATTATCGATTAATGTACTGTACATTCATGTCCAAAATGATTGTCGCATATCTATAACTGTCTTCTTGTAAGAATATAATTTGATAATGATTTTGCTGGATACCTTTAATACTGATACTATGTGTATAATCGGGAAATGTATATTTGTGGTAAATTTCATAGGAAAAGAATTATAAATACGAAAATTAGAATGAGTAAAACAAAATGTTGCTAAATGGACAAGAAAGTTTTATTTTCGTTTTATTGTTCTTACTCTTTTGACATGAAATTTTCCACATACATGTTTTTGCTGATTATACACATACTAACATTATAAGAAATACCGGACGAATTCGTTATCAAATTATATTCCTACAAAAAACATATTTATAAACATGCAACAATAATTTTGGACATGAGTGTACCTACCTGTGTTGTTTTTTCTTGGCTGGAAAGCTCATTCCAGTTTCTTACAACAGCAAAACACACTTCCTTCAACAGTTTCTTCTTTATATACGAGGGTTGGGGCAAAAGTCATGGCAACTATTTTTTTTTCTTGAAGATACTAGTCCGGTTGAAAAATGGACATATACAGACGACAGGACAAGGTGTTAACTATATATGTGGACAATGAATAGCACTGAAATATCGTAACACACTAATTTATTACGGTAGTTTACAGGGCAATATGGCCTTCACGGTGCAAAAGAATGTCAACACAGTACGCATACAGTCGACAGACAAACCTGGGTCTAAAGACCCTCAAAGTAATCTCCTGGTACTTGCACCACACGCTGTCAACGATATGGGAGGCGCTGAATACCATCCGCCTCAGCATTTGCCTCACCATATGTGAATCGAGTCACATGTTCGCGTACAGCATTAACAATGTCCTCGCGTGTTGCAAACCGCCTACCACGTAGTGGTTCCTTAATCTTTCGAATGAGATCAAAGTCACAGGGCGAAATGTCAGGAGAGTACGGTGGGTGTTCCAATTCTTCCCATCCAAAACGTCGCAGTAGCTGCCCTACAATGACACCCCTGACGTCATACGCGACGATCACCATCAATTTGACTGGGGAAGGATTCTGTCGGAACTTCTGCTTCCTTGGTGATCCAGCATGTCGCCACTCCGCGCACTGACGTTTCATTTCTAGTTCGTATTCCCTGGCCCAAAATTCATCGATGGCGATTATTCGTGACAAGAATTGATCGCCGTCCTTTTGCCAGTGTGCAAGGTGGTCGGAGCATATTGCATAGAGTATCCACCTTTGAACTTCCGTCAGTGCATGCGGTACCCACCGTGATGCGATTTTGCGTGGTTGCAGCTCATTACGCAATATCCTGTGGACGGTGCGTTTCTCGATGCCACTTGCCTCCGCAAACTCCAGTAGCGTCCATCGTCTGTCTTCATCCAGGAGCTGCTCAATGACGGCACGTGGCACGTCGGTCTGCATACTGACAGGTCGTCCCGAACGTTCCTCATCACTGGTTGATACACGTCCTTGCTGAAACTTTCCTAACACCGTCCTACTGTTCGATATGGTAGCCCAGAGGTGGGGCTCCTCAACTTTCGGCTATCGGACATAGTTTCGGATCTACAAGGTGCCGAAATAGTGGGAAAATGACTTTCGGACGCCAATAGTTCGGAAACTATCCAACGTAAAGAGGGCGGGTAAAAAATTCACTAAAGAAGTCATACCTGCTGTATTGAATTTTGGATGTTTCACAATCCTACCATACACGCGCAAGGAATTCCCCAAAGGAACGTAGGGAGTCCCGGATAATCTGCCAATTGAAAATTGGTCTAAATAGATACGAATTGATAGAGTTTCTACCAGGTAACAATAATTCGTTTGTATTAAGTCGATATCTGGAACAAATACAAAATGGCGGACACATTCATGCTCGTTGTGTGTGGTTGCATATTCGCCAGGTACGGATGCTGGCCAACAGTGACGTTCTGAGTATTAAGTGTAGCGAATTTGTACTCAAATGCTCTAGGAAGACATCTGGAGTGTCGGTAGAGCACAACAGATGAAGCAGGGTGATCAGGGTGGTCACAGTTTCCAATCTTATTGGGAGCCCACGGCCTCAGATTCAAGACCCGAGGAGTTATTTTCCTATTTTTCGCACCTGGGACGGTGTCCCAGCAGTAGTGGGATATGTTGGCATTTGTTCATTAGCTACATGTCGATATCAACACACACATTGGCCACATTTCAATAGCGATCATGCGATCCTTCTAGTGACATTCATTTAGTTTATCATGTTTCTTAGTGAGTCCCCTTGCTCAATTTCAACTCTTGGCCTCTTGGCAGTTGGATGGCCAACAACCCATCCATAACAAGTTTGGAGCTCTTAAAAGTAGCAGTATTACCGCCGACCGCCCCCCCCAGAAGTCCGTCCTGGATCCGCCCCTGCCTCTTGGCCTCAGTTGTTGCATCCTTATTGGTATGCAACCGTGCGCATCATATTGCATCGGTTTGAGGGAATATTATTGGTGATTGGCAATGGCTTTCATGGTCTTAGTGCTATTCTTTACATTTCCGACGCTTTGAACTCACGTTTACTTAGTATGAGTGCATTTCTGGGCATTTTTTGCTAAGTGTTTCCACACATATGAATCACCTTGCTTCATCTGTTGTGCTCTACCGACACTCCAGATGTCTTTCTAGTGCATTTGAGTACAAATTCGTTACACTTAATACTCAGAACGTCACTGTTGGCCAGCATCCGTACCTGGCATTATGTAACCACACACAACGGGCATGAAGGTGTCCGCCATTTTGTATTTATTCCAGATATCGACTTAATGCAAACCAATTATTGTTACCTGGTAGAAACCCTATCAATTCGTATCTATTTAGACCAATTTTCAATTGGCAGATTATCCGGGACTCCCTACGTTGCTTTGGGGAATTCCTTGCGCGTGTATGGTAGGATTGTGAAACATGCAAAATTCAATACAGCAGATATGACTTCTTCAGTGAATTTTTTACCCGCTCTCTTTACGTTGGATAGTTTCCGAACTATTGGCGTCCGAAAGTCATTTTCCCACGCTTTCGGCACCTTGTAGATCCGAAACTATGTCCGATAGTCGAAAGTTGAAGAGAACTTTTTCTTGTCTCAGCGGCAGGAGTCACCTCCCAAGAGTTGTAACACTTATTTTGCAACACCCGATATATATATATATATATATATATATATATATATATATATATATATATATATATATATATATATATATATATATATATATATCATTACTATTATTATTACTCATTTATATTCAATAACATTTTATAATATATATTCCTTTATAGACACCCTATTCTATAATTAAGCCCAAGACTGTTCAAAGCAGTCTCATTCTATATATTAAAATCAACAAGCCACTACATAAACCAGCGTTTCCCAACCGGTGTGCCGCGAATGGGCCGCTAGTGTGCCGCGAGGAAATCGAAACAAAATTATTAATTCTATAGCAATCAAATTGCAAGACATTGGGAAAAATGTATATTTGTATTTAACATTAACATGAACCTCTACTATGAATCTACAATTTTGAGTTTCACACTGTTACTTTTCTGTACATTTTTAATGTTGAAAATACAGTATTTGTTGTATATGTTGTATAATGTTGAAAAATGTAGTATTTGTTATTTTTATGGCTATTATTGCTTCTTTATTGTTGCAGACTATTTCGTAACTTGAAATTTTAAAATACATTCAGTACTTTCGACAAAGCAGACATGGATACAAATTATCTACACTTGTGTTTTAAAAATAAAACAGATTTGTTTGTTCATTCGTTATTTAGTGATCTTCCTTCTTAGTGAAAGGTTGGATACAGTTTTCAAGAAAATGTGTATTTTTAAAAGCCTTGGTCCCATATCTCATTGCAGTTGTTTTCCATTTTAAAATTAGAATGGAAAAAATAAGCATAATGATTTACTACAGGGGGAAATCAGTAATCGAGCTTTCTTCTCTGTGAGAAGGAGATCAGTAATTAAAAGAAAAAATTACCACTATATTTTATATTTACAAATAATAATAATATCTATATGAGTGTGCCGCGAGAATTCAAGTTACACCTGTAGTGTACCGCAAGTTGAAAAGGGAAACGCTGACATAAACTATCGTACACTGATCAATACGGGAGAATCCGTATGAACAAACACTCAATTCTTCCTACACAAATCTCAACATATTTGCACTTCACGGCTTCATATTATCTATATATGCAATGAAAATTCAATATTGCCGACTGTACTCTTAACTAAATGTATTCATATTCTGACAACAACAACAATTAGGTTGATCACAGAGCGTAACGAAGAGAGAAAATTTGAAATTGCAATCTGGCGACAGAATAGTGTCATGTATGCAAACTTCTGTTTAAGAACGAACGTAAAGTTCTTTTTTATTAATCATTTAATTACTAGCCTACATAACGTATTGTGCTTTTCAGAGCAGTCAGATGACAATACAATTCATTTATTTGTCTATTCATATGGGCCAGAACTGCGATACATTTCTCAATAACTACTAAAAGGGAGGTAATTTTTAAGCTGAGGTTCTTAAGTCTCGGGGGAATAAAACACTAACGATGAGTAGTTCTTTACCGAACGTGAGATGGTGTTGCACTATAAAAGTAAACTTTGTACTATATGAAAAGCTAGTTACGAGTTGTGTATTATGGGATAACGGTACAGAATTACTGTAAATTCGTATTACGGACCAATTTACTTATTACAACGGATAAAAAGAGATGTATAATTAAAAGGCAACAAAATAGATTAATCATACCTTCACACATACATCACGCCTGCTAAATCACATACTAAATTTCACATATACATGCTACATCACAGGGGTGCCCATCCCCCCCAAAGCTGATGGCGCACTCCCCCCCAAAACTAATAATCTTCCCTCCTCAAAACTCAAGTCCTCTAAAAACAATTGCCCAGTGTAGCAGTAGTTTTTATAGTACTAGTAATTGTTATTTTTGTTGTTTTTATTCCATGTAGTAGTATTATAGAATGCTTGTAGTAGTAGTAGGGGCAGTAGTAATTATAAAAATGGCATTACTTTTATTAGTAGTCTTGGTAGTGTACAATACTAAATATGTTCTATAAGGATATTGAAGGGTATAAAAACTTCTACACACTGTGTATGGCACAGGTATTCTTTTTTTTACAATTAGTAGTATTATTTTTTTCTTTACAAAATATTGATATAATTCCCTTGTACATGAAAAGTAAGACGCAAGTTACAAGTTATTGAGTTTGATACCAAAAGAAAATGTTATCCTTGAAATTAGTCTACAAAAAGAAGTGATATCCAATAAAAAAACATTCCTGTAAAAGAGCCAAGTACGAGTGGACTTAAAAAGAATTGAAATCACAAAAATAAGCGCCAAGTTCTGGTGGACAACAGTTACAAATACTCACTGGCTCACTTCAAATTTAGATTTGAAACTTGGCTGTTGTCTGTATGGTTACCACTAGCTCACAATTATGTCAAACTATTTTATAATTTTTAACAGACAACATAGGCAAGTTTCAAATCTAAATTTGAAAGTGATTCCTTGAGTGTTTGTAACTGTTGTTCACCAGAATTTGGCGCCATCCTTTCATATAGCAACTTGCGCGGTACTTCATTCATAGGGTTTCTAAGCAGGCGGTAGGGAGATTCATTCTCGAGATTTAAAAAATAAAATCGCATCGTGTTCCAATGTTATTCTGACGACAGCAAAATTACTTATTCGACATTAGAGTAAAATTCTTCCCCATTTTTTTTTATTCCCCCCAATTTTTTTCTCGATGGCACAACTTGCGCCATTCATACCTCCTGTGGGCGGCCCTTCTCTTTTAAAACAAACCAACCTTTCCTTTCATACGGCTACTTGCGCGGTACTTCATTCATCGAGTATCGAAGCAGGGGGTACGGGGGTTCACCCCGGAAAATTTTTGAAAATTAGCTTCTCAAAATCGTGTTTTAATGCTATTCCGACAGTAAAATTGCTAGTTCGAAAGTAGAGTAAAATCCCCCCCAAAATTTTTCTCAATGGCGCAGCTTGCGCCATACATCCCCCCTGTGGGCGGCCCTGCTACATCACACATACTAATACATATCATACAAATTAACTTTATATATATATATATATATATATATATATATATATATATATATATATATATATATATATATATATATATAACTCTATGGCCTGTGGAACCCGGAGGTTCAATGCCGCGTTGACAAAAGCTCTCCACTGACTTCTATCCTTAGCTAACTGCATCCAGTTTCTACTTTGGATTCCAATCTCTGCGAGATCCATCTTAATATTGTCCTCCCATCTGCGCCTAGGTCTTCCTAATGGTCGTTTTCCGATTGGTCTTCCAGTAAAGACTTTGAAAGCGTTTCTACTTTCTTCCATTCTAGCTACATGACCCGCCCACCTAAGCCTCCTAGACTTGACGGCCCTAACAATGTTGGGTAAACCATATAAATTATGTAGTTCCTCGTTATGAAGTTTCCGCCATTCCCCATTCCCGTTTCTCTTGGGTCCGAATATTCGTCTCAGGATCTTGTTCTCAAATACTTTCAGTCTATGTTCTTCCCTCAGAGTAAGTGACCATGTTTCGCAGCCATACAAAACAACAGGCATGATTATCGTTTTGTATATTTAAAGCTTCAAATAATATACCGAACAAATAACTGACATTACCACTTATTGAATCGGCTCTGAGAACTGAGAAAGGAGGAAAGGGGTCAGAGCCAAGTGGCCCTTCTATTAAACTAATCCATGTTTCAATTATAGGATTACTGTTAATGCCCCGGGAGGGACATATTGAAACTATTAGGGTAAGTAAGGATTCCTTTCCTGAGGGGAAAGGAACCTTTGTGAAATTATTTAACCCATGGTACGTTGGAAGCTGTGGTCAATTTAGGGGTGAATGGGGAGCCCCTGTTAGAAATTACACTGACATAACGAAAAATAACTTAACTACACCGCCATGTAATATATATATATATATATATATATATATATATATATATATATATATATATATATATATATATATATATATATATATATATATATATATCGCATAAACTACACACAAAAACTATATATGGACAGGTTACCGCACCCTAATTAAATTTGGAAGGGTGAAAAGAAATATCCTAAATGGTTTTAAATCACTTGGGAGCTGACAACGCCAGAAATCCAATGCACTATTATTTCACTCCTGCCCACAGCCACTTATAATTGCAATCATAGCGTCTGCTGAACTGAATTCTATATTTTCGCTTTTCTGAATAATTTCACTAGCAGATTCTTAAAGTTTCGGGACTCCACAAGCTTCCGGCATGGTTATATGGCTATTTAACATATTGTTACTTGAATATTCAGCCGAATTCCTCTAATTTTATCCAACTTTTGGTGGAGCGGTGATGCCTGCTCTTATTTTTACGATGGTCACGTCACAAAAAACAAGGTGAAGGCGCGCTAGAATACTAAGGCGGAAATGTAGTTCCCAACCAGAGCAAGGAATTTTCGCGGCGGAAAATACAAAGCGAATAAAAAGTGGTAGAAACTGGATAAAACTGGATTTTAGCAGGGTATGGGCATCTCAGAGGGACGAAGGGGGTCTATATTATTCTATCAAATATTAGATTGGTGGACCATTTCAGAAAATTCTGTCCAATTACTGACCTATAATTTATATTGCAATAAAATGTATAATTTCAATAATAATCATCAATTTGAGGTGTCCATATACAGAAATTTTCGATGAAATAATATAAATAAAGAAATTATTTCTCAAAACATAATTTTTTCTAGATTATTCTGAAGCTGGCGCGTTAATTTTTATTCGGACAAGAAACAAACAGATTTAATACGTATAGTACTTTACAAAACATAACCAATTTTTTTCTCGGTCAGGATCTAAAGGCCAATCTACACCATAAAAGATCTTGTACAAGATCTTGTAGCTGTCATAAAAAAATCTTGAAACCCAATCTTTCTATTTACTGTCTACACATATCAACTTCTTGAAAGCAAGAAAGACATTTCCACCCATGCAGCACTGCGCTCTAGTGGACAAATAGTGAACCTTCTCATTACAGGGTTCTGCCTGGATGACAAATGGGTTTACCTGAATCACCTGAATGAAGTCTATCTATATATTGTATTTTTCTTCACATTTATGTGGCTTTCAGATATTCACTATTTTTAATTAAGAGTTCAAATACAGAATTACACACCTACTATTAAAAAAAAAATCCTTACATTTGACCTTTTTCTAAACAAAGAATCGCAAAATTTGAAATATTAAAGAAATTGGCCTTCATTCCCTCTTCAATTTTTGACAACGCTGCAGCATGTGTTCAGTTATTTATAACAAGGAGTTGATATGCCGAATTTCACGTCCCTTACTTAAGGGATTTCTAAAATACTCTCGGTAAAACATTTGAACACCCATTACCGCTTCCCCATTTGAGTTCGTATTTTAATTTAAAATCCTTTCTGATTCCTTGCTATCATATTAAAATGATTTTTCTTCCAAATATCACATTTTTTTAGTATATTAGTATGACCTGGGTCAGTGGTGTAACTACAATGGAGCGAGTGGAACAGTTGCTCCAGGGCGCACAGTAAAAGGGTGCATGTTCGAACGGACTTTATGCAAAGAACGTTTGAAATCATTTCAAAAGGTACGCTATAGCAATTAATTGGCAACAGCCGATACCGGAGGCGGATCCAGGAATTTTTGAGGGGGCGGGCAGGTTTGAAAAATAAACTTGAAACATTTTTCGATATTTGGTTCGCTAACTAAAAGTGTGGACTGCAGTGCTTCATAATTCGTATTTATCTCCACCCTTCTAGAGGCGGCACTGAGGAGTGGCGAACGCACCCAGAATCTTCCTTTTGAAAGAAGTTTTATATATATATTTTTTTTTCCTAAAGCCTTTAAACAAGCGCTCCGTTAGGGACTAATTTATATATTTTACTCCTCATGGAATATGGATTTCTCTCAGGATTAGAAACCTGCTTGTGTTTGATTATTTTTGAAAGTATATTTTAACATCAAAAGATGATATTATATTACGAACGTTTCTATTCTATCCATTAATTAAATCATATCTAAAAGTGAGACAAGTGTAATATCAGAGAAGGGGGATGGGATAACGAGTCAGTTGTTACACCATGCCAGCTCTGTTGGCCCGTGTTTCACGATGCGAGCAGGTGTTTTCACGATTCATCTTACAAATATCTCCCAAACCGTTACTCCCTGTTAAAAATATTAGTGAACCTTCTTTGTAGAAGTAGTCTTAGAAATAAAATGAAAAACAAACAAACAAGCCAGACTGTACGATAACGAAGATATGAGTGATACCGTAAACGCTTCCAGAGGGAGGGGGTCTCGATTTTTACAAATATCCCCTAACCAGTTACTTCCAGCTATAAATTGTACTGAATCGTATTTGTACTACGTAATCTTAGGGGGAAAAAAAGAGTGAACGCGCTAGGGTTCAGTAACGAAGATATGAGTGATGCCATAAACGCTTCACAGGGGGGTTTAGGGGAATAGCGGGATAAGCATCGGGGAGAATTTAGGAGAATTTTGAGAAATTATACTTTTACATGTGTGCTAACGATTGGTAGATAATTCATCTTGCTACAAATTTGTTCTGACATTTTCCCTTCATTGACCGGGCTAGTGGGCAATACATATATATAACCGGGTCACGGATAATTCGCAACAGAAAATGAAAAGGGGTCAATTCCCACCAGGAAAGCAAAAGGAGATAGGTTATTCGTTAGCTTTCAATTCGGTTCCAATTAGCTTTTACTGTTTGCACTTGAAAGTAAAATACAAACCCATTAGAGGGGAATTTTAACTTGCTTTGAATATATAATGAAACTGCCAATAGTATATTTACCGGTGTCTGTACTGTCAGAATGGACGGACAGATTTGAGTTCAATATTCAGCAACTTAAAGCAGATATAGTTTTCGGCAAATTTCAGAAAACTACTCAAATCAATCCATCAATTCCAAAGTTACAAGCAAAATAAATTTTACAGAAGAGAAAGAAATTTTGTCGCTGATTGTACATTCGTCTCTGGTTTGATTCGTCGTGTTGGAACAATTCTAGTTCATAACATGTAAATTTAAATATCTATTACATTCAGAGTATTTTCCCACATTTTCTGTACTTCAATTATAAATGGTGCCAAAATTTCCGTTTGCTTCGTTTCTTGGTGCCAAAATTACCGGTGCCAAAACTACCGTGTCAAAACTACTGGTGCCAAAATTTCCGCCTTTCGTTAATCAGTAGGTCCCGTCTCATATAGCCTCGCTGCTGAAAGGTACATTAAACTCAAAATCAATTCAACTCAATAATAATAATAATAACATAATCCAGAAATGCTTTAGGGGTGGCTGCAAATCGGATGATTAATATATATCCTTCATATACATAAAACAAAACCTAATAGACGACTAATTAGCTTCCATGGGCACGTTTTACGTTACAGAAAGATCAGTATTATAAACGTAATTTGGAAGATTGTATAAATATAAAGAAGCAGGCAACAATGTAATCCTGGTATCTTATGCGTTCATCACAGGGATGATACCGTATTGTAGTAATATACATAGAATATAGAAATAGTCTATAGTTGTTTTAAGACATTGGATAACTCCAGTATGTGACGTAAAATAAAGTGCATTTTCAGCGAAAAACAATTCCGCATTTTTCGCCTGTGATCAGTACACCAAGATTAAAAAAAAAACTTGGACGAATATTATTTTTTTTCCCCTCTGTGAATTTACAAACCCGAAATTCGGAAACAGTGTGTCCCAAATCCTCCCGATACGTTTCAAAAGTGCAACTATTTAATTTCACCAGTGCAGTGATTAAATCTCCATGGATTGGAAATTAAGATGTGTTTTGTGCTCCTGAAATTGACCTAAATTGCGTAATATTTCTCAATTAGTATAGGGGACCAAGGAGTGGTCCAAGGACCTATTATATCAGAACAACTTATAATGAAAGATATTTCTCCCTATGGTTGGGGATGAGAAGTCGAACCTAGAAATTTAAATGGAATTAATGTTTATGTAATTGAAATAAAAATATGGACTGAAAGTTTATTTGATGTGCATCGAGTGATGTACCCGAGAACGAATATGACATGTCTTCGACGTGAATATATATATATATATGTTTAGGTAGAGACCACGGAAAATAAAAAAAAAAAAATATGGACACTTTGACTAGTGCAAGTGAGTCTCGCTAAATAAATTGATGTTAGTAATATGAGACAGGACTCAAAAGTTGAATAATTTGGCTTAAAAAGAACCAAAACTCATCGAAGATTTTCTCTAAAACATTTTTTTTTTAATTACACGTTGTAAAATGGTCAACGAAAGATTTTTTTTCATTTATTTCACGAAAATTTAAGTATGTTGACATCCTATTGTCAATGCTTGAAGTATCATTATGTTTTTTTTTATTCATTCTTCTTTTACTTTCAATGTATTTAAATTCGTTAATATCTATACATATAATGTAGTAATTCCATACTGTCGTATCTATGTGACTATTGATGACAAACATTTTTTTTTTAGCTTATGGAATTGTAACTTATCTGTATTCTGCTAAACTAATATTTTTTTTAATAGATGTAATAAACTGTTTTGTAAATTGTAGTTAGGTTAGTTTAATTTAAATATACAAATCCTATACGCTGTCCTGTATGAGTGTGTGTGTGGCTGGACATTAGATTTAGTTTGAATTGAAATATTTGTGTTTACCTATAAGTAGACTTGCTCATTAATGGTAATCAGTGGCTGCAGTTTACTACTAATAAATACTAATGAAAACCGCTGATTCTATCTGAAATGGCTCTATGAGAGGAGCGAAGAGAACAAAAGAAGCCGGAACTAACAATTGTTTATTAATATTTTGGAATATTGAATCTCCAGAGACCAATTAAATATTTTTTTTTTCCTGCGACCAGTTTAACAGTACAATCGATCTCAGAATTTAAACCTCAAGTGTTGAATTAACATCGAACAGTTTTGAAATGATAATATAAACTTTCTCATTTATTTTTGGCGCTAGCCTGGGGTGATCCCCGAAAATGTGGTCATCCTGGTGCTAGGTCCGGTGTGTGTGAGTCGACATGTGGCTATCTCGACCATCGAATACCAAATCATTACCGAATAATCATTGAAATCAATTTCAATTCGACAACTTTTCAACTCCTTTTACCATATCCCCTAAATTAACCAATAACAGATTTTCTCTTTCCTCCATCTTCTTACTCTCCCTCTTTTACCTTCTTCCATTTTCCTTTTCTTCTTCTTCTTCTTTTCCTTTCTCTCCTTCTTTCTCCTTTTAAAAATAAAAACTGAAAAAGGGGGTCGTGACTGGAAACTCAAGTTGAAATAAACACGGTCATACATTTATTACATTTTTATTTTCTCTTCGGAAGTCCGATAATAAGAATTGTTTTATTTTGATGAAATCTAGAATACTCTAAGTTAATAAGATAATTATATATCATCCCCACGAAGGATGAAAGGTTCCCACTCACGACTTGACTTGACTTGGGTTTACACTCTATTTCCAAATACACTATGCAGTACCAGTACCATACAAAGTTTTTTTTTTCTTTTTCAACCAAACTGTAAAAAATCTCACTTTTATTCTGTGGGTTCGAGGAGCCGCCCTTGTTGGACCTACTTGAGACAAAAAAAAAGCTTGGACTTCCAGGGTTAATCAAACTTGGAAAACAATTCAGTTGGTATTCGACTCTGGAAAATCGAAGTCCCGGATACTCGACGCAAGAACAAACAGCAATGAAAACCATAATGTCAGGTTCAGCAAATGTTAAAAGCACAGGAAAAATGGGCCGCTAATGGATTTACATATCACTATTTACAAATAGTAGGTTTTTCCAATATCAAAAGTTCAGAACAGAAAATAGCAAACAAAATATAACTATTTATAATGCAATAAGTGTTTTACATGTCCACTTTCTATTATTCATATCATTATAAGAAACAACAAGCAAAAATTTTTCAAACATTTAGTTCCAGTGTTATACGTTATGCACAAAGACTGGAGTCGTTTCTGCAAAATCTGAAACACTCTTCCAATTTTCTCTTTTGGTGGTTGACCCACAGCATCTTGATGAAGCGCAGTTGAAACCGTTTCTTCAACTTGTTGAATTCCATGAATAAACTTCCAAATAGTTGGGTGGGGCATTCCTACCAAATGATGAAACTTCTAGTTCCACGATTCACAAATATTATTTGTCCTAGTTGCTGTTCAAAGTGGTTTGGTGAACATTCCAAGTGTCTGGGGAATATAGAAGGGGCACATTACGTAAGCGAATATTCCCAGACCAAGCTTTAACACGGCAATACGCGCCGGACACGTAGTACTATCAAAATAGTCCAGACGTTCCAGCTCTTCCTCTGAATTCTCTTGTATTAATTGATGCACATCTGCTATGAGAAGAAATGCCAATCCATTCGTTTTCTCGCAAAATAGACAAATATTTTCATTGCTCTTGTACCGTTCTGTGAGTCCAAGCTCTTGGACCTTCCTTCATGTTTACTGAGTCAGATGAAAAACCCACTTGACGACTTGAATTTCCAAAAGTTGCTTTTACAGCCGCATTTCCTCTATCTTGAAATCCATAACCACAGTTACAGGGTCTGGATATTCACTAAATTCATTGCACTGATGCACCACCACACGAAACAGTTCTTCATATGAATTTTGTGTGTTGCAGTGCATTAAGGCGTAGGCCTAAACCTAGTAAAGGAAGTCTTACCTCAAATAACATATACGTGATTTTTTTTAAGGAACCATTGAAAAAATGCCGTCCACCATCCATGTTTCACTTCTCAATAGCTCCATAAGGCTATATTTAAAGACGCTTATGCTTTGCCTCTATTTAGTTCAACAAAGGTGAAAAATAACCGTGACAAAATTTCCTATATGATAATATTTCTGTGAAAGAATTACTGGAAATTTAATCGCTTGCCTCAAATACGATATCTAAAATAGGGCTATGTAACTCATTATTTAATAATAGAGAAAGCAACTACAGTTTTAGAGGAAGCAACTACAGTTGCCCTGTACAAAAGCTCCAATTTAAGCAATACTTTACATGCAGTAACATAACTAGGTGGTTGCGTGTTAAAAGGACATTAGAAGAACTTAAAACACCAAAACGGCGTAATCGAATTTTCCGAAGAAATAAAATTAATTTCGATGATTTTTTCCAAACCAAACTTTGACTTTCCGCTGAATAAAGTCGAAGTCACTACTCCAAAAATGAAATGAAATGAAATCTCTAAGTTTTACATCCCACAGTTATGCTGGCTAGGCTAAAAGAGGCAGTGATGAAGAGAAATGAATGAAATGGTGAAATGAAAAAAGTGTGAGGAAACGAGAGAATCCCGAGAAAAAACATGCACACGATATTTGTCCTCCAGAAAGCTCACGTGGCGCGAGTTGGGATCGAACCAAGAACCCCATGCACCAGAGGTAAATGTTCTACCACTGAGCCATCGCTGCCTCTATTAATAAAATTGCAAACCTTTATTCATGTTATAAGTCTACAGCATACAGTATATATATACATTGTATTATTTATACCTTTTATAAACTATGAGATGTAAATAATGCCACGGACCTTCTAACGTCGTAAATATATTTCACGTCAATTACTTTTCTATATTGAAAGTATTTATGGCCAAAACCTATCAACACGATATTTTCAGATTTCGAACATCCAAAACTGGAACGTTACGCGCTTAAAAGTAGGTCAGATAAGCTAGTGAATCTGCATGCATAGTAAAATTAAGTGAAGTTGACTGATAGTAACTCCCCCTCCATCACATTTGGTGCCTCAACTCTCTGTGCTATTCGCCTATCTTCACAAAATTGATTCCCTCCCTTCACAGTGTTTCACGAAAAGCACTTGGACCCAATAGAGAGCTCAACTCTTATGCGTTTGGTCCATAGGTCAATTTCAGCCACTGTCAAGTGAGCTTTTGGTGGACAAACACTGTGTGCTTGGGATTCTCCTGTTGCATCCAACTTTATTCAACCATTATCACCTATCTCATCATCAACCATAAGTCACGTTAACATGTTACTAATATATTAAACTTAAAGCGAGTTATACTAAAGTAATCGGTAATTAAAGGAATATTTAATTGATGTTATAATAACTGTTGTACTTACTCAGGCTTTTGTTTCCTTCCTTTGTTCTTTTTAGTTGTAAACAAACCTCGTTCAGTAAATGACTCATCATCATCATCTTATTATTATTATTATAATTATTATTCACCAATTTAATGCCCGAGGCTACAAATATCGTTCGGTAGTTAGTAAATATATGAAGCTTATAATAAACTAATAAGAGCGTGTTGCGTAGTAAAGTATTAACAGCACAAAGTAGAAGATATAGAATGAGGGGTGTTACGACCTCCCATGCCATGATACGATATGCATAAACCGACTCGCAAGAAAACGACAGTTGTTCTTTGTTCAATGACGTCACTCATGATTAAAGAAACAACTGTCCATAGGCGGTCAGAATCTCACATACAGATGGATGTATGAAATATATAGCTGACGTATATAATATACGTATACATGTGTAATATACGGAAGTTTGTTAGATGTCAGACACCCTGCAGCGACATGATATAATGTCTAAATGAGAAAAAGGCAGTAACTATGTAGTATATGGATAACGTATGCTCTGTACAGATTTCCGTACTAATCGTAAGGATTCCATATATTTGTACAACATACCGCTGTCCGAATAACGAATTTTTCTCAGTGTACACATAATTCTATACTATATGCAATAGTATCATATATACTTCTATTTTCATATTTATATTGTCAATGTAAATAGCAGCAATACAAAATATCAATATCAATATCAAAATACTTGTATGTTTTTTTTGTAGTTTCAATCAAATCATAGGGTCAGATAATGGGGGATCAGGGCCGTCTTACGTATCCTTTTGCATTGTTTGCTTAATATATGGCCAAACATGTCTTGAGGCTGTGAACTGTGGAACCTTTTATGTACTGCGAGCAGTGGCGGTTTTAGCGGGTAGACACGGGGCTACCTAAAAATATATAAAACTGAAAATATATAAACACTAAAAGATATAATAAAAAGTAAATATATTTTCACTTTTTCTATTAATGGTAAATAATTATTTAATAAACAGCATCAACAACTACTGTACAGGTAATTTCCTATTGTCATTAATCAATCGAATGTGCATATGTATCCATACGCGAGGAGCGGACCTACCCAAAATTAAAATCCTAAAGCCGCCCCTGACTGCGAGCTTTAGCATGTTGGAGGTGAACTTCTGGAAAACAATACAATTGAAATGACTTGATACTAGACCGAAGTAAGTTTGTTTTATCTTTGTTTCAGGTATAATGTCAAACGGTTTACTTGCAACTGAGTCAGTCAATTTTCAATTTCTATGCAGTTAGCTTTCTTTCTTTTTTTTTTTTTTCTTTTTCTTTAATCACATTCATTTTTACTGATATAGATGTGAATAACGCTGCTAATAAGAGAATAGTATCTATGTATTTTTCCAAGAAGAACAAGTAGAATAACATCTAAAATTTATGATAAAACTAAAAGAAAGAATTATTCTTCTTACAGAATTATTGCGAAAAAATGAAGTGAAATCTTTAAGTTTTACGTCCCACGGTTATGCCGGTTAGGCTAAAGGAGACGGTGATGAGATATGAATGAAATGGTGGAATGAAAAAAGTGGGAGGAAACGGGAGAACCCCGAGAAAATTCAGGAGCATGGTGTTTGTCCACTACAAAGTCCACATGGCGCGAGCTGGGATCGAACCAGATACCTCAAGCAACGGAGGTGAACGCTCTACCACTGAGCCACACCGCAGCTTCTATCTACAATCAAAATATAGGCATAATTAGAATAATTGCAAAACCTAAAGATTTCTGCTCAAGTACAACCCTGAAAACTATGTACATCGGTTCAAATTTCCATTTAATCCATCATATATATTATTATTTGGTGACAATCAGTTTATCGGAAAAAACATTATTATTATTATTATTATTATTATTATTATTATTATTATTATTATTATTATTATTATTATTATTATTATTATTATTATTATGAAAATTAGTAATTGTGAAAGATAATAACTTCGATTAAAGCTGCTATGATTACAGAATTTAGCTTGCAGTACCATCCTGAATTCAGCATGCTATTTTCATATCTGTGAGGAAGCTAAATTATTTCGATGCCTACATTCATGGAACCAAGCTGTTAACAAAAGAAGAGACACTTGTTTTCCCTGGCAGTCGTAAAAATGTGTATTTTGGCTCTTCCCCCTCCAGCCCAAAAGAAACCGTTGTTTCGGAAGCGGCGCAACTTGATTTTTCTTTTATGTCAGCGGGAGGGCCATAGCAGGTAGCAAGCAAGACGGCCCAAAAAGTTGGACACTGTTGAACTTCTTGCAAGATGGAAAAAATGTTTTATGACCCTATCAAGACTATGTGTACACGGGGAAATATGGTAGGGTTTCAAGATTTTTTTTATGACAGCTACAAGATCTTGTACAAGATCTTTTATGGTGTAGATTGGCCTTAAAGGTTTACTTGTCCCTTCCATAAATCCTTCATTGTAACTAGGTTTCGGCGTTGCCGTTCCAACTCAGGTAGAACTGTATAAAGCTCTCAATATGCTAACCCCATTACGGTTATCATTGTAGCATCGTACAGCGTTTGTTCCGTCTGGCATCTGTAGCTTTTACAGCGTGATTGAAGAAATGGCTAGGCTTTGCAGTCAGCCCACGTCATGTGACAATATATGAAAGCTATTTTATTCTACTTTGTACAGCTTAAAACAAAAATTACTTTGATGTTTATTATGTCGGGAAGTATGTAAATGTTATCGAATAGAGCAAATCTTCTTTAAATTTTACTCCCGATCCAAGCTTTTGTATTATGTTTTTTCCATAAATGACGTAAAGGCAATGCACTAAATAGAAGAGGGGGAGTATGCGGGGTATACTTTCTTAGATCTTCCACTTCGGGCACTGCATAAAGGAATAGCAACGCAGTTTAAAAACAGAGATCTTGTTATCTTGAATATTTTCAGTGCGTAGCTGATGCTTGTTGTATTGCGACATACTGCCCCTCATGGACCATAGCTCCAGGGAGTCAGTTTAGTATATTTCCTAGCTAATTTCTCACTATTTCAATAAGCATTTATTATTTCATTACCAACGTCCTAGCCACACTGGAATATCACTCCCCATGAGATAAGCGAAGTCAAGCAAGCAGTCCTGGGTCTGGTCAGAGGAAAGATAGGTGTGACTATTAGTACTCACCAGACGGTGTTGGCGCTGCGGCGTCCACCCAGCGTCGTGAGGACAATTGGAAGCTACTTGAAAGAAAAAAGTAGCGAACTGCAGTCCAGAAAGCAAGCATTAATGGTGAGGGTAGCCGATCTGTTGACAACACATCACCCCACAGGAATGAGGGCCGTAAGTCCAGGCCTTCTAAGGGCTGTTGCGCCAGGAATTTAGTTATCATTAAGCCTATTATTATTGCTAATAATAATAATATTAAGATACTGTCTGTACTGTCTGTCTGATATTAAGATACTGGCTTAATAAAGATACTGTCTGTCTGTCTGCTCTGCTCGTAAGTACATTATTTCTAGCTTTATGATATAGTTAGACAGGCCAATAATTGATCAGTTTCTTTCTAATGTGATTCGTCACGTTGCTGGACGATAAAACTGGACAAGCCACAAATTAGAGTACTATACACAGGAAATTAATAATGATAGCTTTATTACTCAGATATTAACCTGCATACATTAATAAATATGAGGATATAGGTACTTAATAGAATGCTTTCTAATCATTTCTATTTTAAAGAAAAAAGTTTTAAATTGTCATTATAGACAGATGGCCTGTCGAATAATAATAATAATAATAATAATAATAATAATAATAATAATAATAATAATAATAATAATAATAATAATAATAATAATATTTGGTCTAGGAATTAATTCGTGCGGTTGGTACGCACACATTGAAGCTGTAGTACACACACAAAATACATAAATACCTTAAGAAAAATATTGTCCATCGCTAGCCACCACTTTCGCCCATCTGTCAGGCAATGTACGGATTCCGTGGCGAAAGAAGTCCTCATCCTTGGAAGCGATCCAGTCAGAGACCCATGTTTCGATATCTTCTGAAGAAGTAAACCGCTGTCCAATCAAATCGTTGTTCATGCAATCGAACAAGTAGTAGTCCGAAGGAGCAACGTCTGGTGAATACGGTGGGTGGGGTAAAACTTCCCATCCGACATTTTCTAAATAGGTTTTGACCGGTTTTGCGACATGTGGGCGAGCGTTATCATGTTGAACAATAAGTTTATCATGTCTGTTCTCCCATTCTGGTCGTGTTCTGGCCAGAGCTTGCTTCAAACGCATTAATTGTCGTCGATAACGTTCTCCATTCATAGTTTCACCCGGTTGCAGCAGCTCATAGTACACCACACCTTTCATATCCCACCATATGCACAGCATAACCTTTGCACAGTGAATATCTCGTTTTGGTTGTGATGGACCTGGTTCACCTGGTTTCACCCAGGCCTTTTTTCGTTTAGGGTTCTCGTAATGGATCCACTTCTCATCACCCGTAATAATTCGATGCAGAAACCCCTTTCTGCTCTGTCGTTGAAGCAGCAATTCGCAAATGGTTTTTCGTCTTTCAACGTCTCTGTCTTTCAATTCATGTGGAACCCAATGTGACATCTTTTGAATCATTTCCATGGCTTTCAAGCGTTTGGAGACTGTTGTTTGATCAACGCCTAATGCTGCTGCAAGTTGTTCCTGCGTTTGACACGAATCCTGCTCGAGCAATGCTGTCAATTCTTCGTCTTGAAATTTTTTTGGCTGTCCAGCTCGCTCTTGGTCTGCCAAGCCGAAATCACCACTTCTAAACCGTGCAAACCACTTCTGACACGTTCGCTCAGCTAGAGCATGGTCACCATACACTTCCACCAAAATACGATGACTTTCAGTCGCACTTTTCTGCATGTTAAAGTAATGCAGCAGGACACCCCGCAAAAACACTTTATCAGGCACAAATTGCGCCATGTTCACTTAACTACAAACTGGTGTTGTTGACGCTTTAATCCACTGCCCTATACTACGAACGATACGCGATGACAGGGGTTTGCAACACATGTGTGGATACACGGAACTGTGGGACGCTCCGTTCGTTGCGCCATCTCTTGTCCACCCGCACGAATTAATTCCTAGACCAAATAATAATAATAATAATAATAATAATAATAATAATAATAATAGTATTCCCATCCCAGAACATTAAACAAAGTTATCGTGCCTTGCAAAATAAATTTGATGAAGACAAGGATCATGTTGTCATCGAGATAGATCAATCGTCCTCAGAAAGTGAGGATAACGAAAACGAGGACATGTTTTAAACTCTTGAAGTGTCAAGTTCCAATTGTTTATTTTATCTATTTATGTGAGAATTTTCAAAATAATAATATTCAATCAGGTCTGATATAGTGCTTTATGTGAGATTGATTCTAAGTTGCATGAAGGGCATAAACAAGAAACAACAACAACAACAATAATAATAATAATAATAATAATAATAATAATAATGCTATTTGTAAAAGACTAACATTAGTGCATCACGCTAACTCCTAATAGTAAATCACGTTCATGCTCATTGCAATAATATAATGCAATAGTTTAGATTTGAGCATTTATATTTATGTATCCGCAAGTTCGTTGGTCGGCTAACTTAAAAAAAAAAAAAAAAAAAAAAAAGTGTATGCAAACACTTAGAGCTCTTAAGATTGAATTTACCCTATAATTAGTGCTTGAAATTTCAGGTAAACAGTATCCGCCCGATAAGTATTGCGTTTGGTTTACTCGATCCTTAGACCTGATAAACCCGTTAGACCCGTGTTTCACCTGTTTGGACCGTTTGACCCGATAGACTCGTTATGAATTCCTACGTGATAATTAGAACAATTTGTGTTATGATAATAAAGTGAAACAATACACTATTTACAATAATGACAGACTAAGCTTGTTTTCATAAAAACGGGGTTATCAGGCCAACCCTATTCATGCGGTTCAATCGGGCAAACCCGATTCATAGGGTAAAAATACAATATCGGTCCAACGGGCGGTCCAGGATCGATTCTATTTTCCGAGCATTACCGAAAATGCACAGTAGCCCGAAACGGCTCGGACGTAAGAACTATTATTATTATTATTATTATTATTATTATTATTATTATTATTATTATTATTATTATTATTATTATTATTATTATTATTATTATTATATTAAAAAGAGAGAAAATTACTTGTCGAATGACCTGTATATATTTTATTCCTATTTTAAATGGTTTTTCTTGTTTTATTTTTCTGCTTATTGGTTTGCAACACTCAGAAAGAATAGTTCGAGACTTCATTGTTTACCCTGGTGACGGGGAGAGCGCCTAAGCTTTTGTAATATCGGCAACATCCAACTGGTTGACAAACCGCACGTGGCCGCCAAAAACCATATGACAGTTTTACTGCTGATAAGGCCAGTTGGTTTAGCTTTGAAAACCATTATAAATCGAAAATTGTGTTAAGATTTTATAATATATAGTATGTTCAGAAAGTATTGTCCCCCTCCAAAAAAAAAAAAAAAAAAAATATATTACCTTAACTGTAATGGCACATTACAAAGTAAGTAAATTTCTTTTTACAACAAATTTCTCATTGTAGCCATGATACCCTTACTCGTCGTCTCTGTATCTCATTTGTAATCTGGGGGGCACTTATCTTTGGATTAATTCTGATAGTATACACAATTATGTTCTTGTATCTCTCTGATGGTTCTTCTAGTAACTATGTTCTTGTAGGGCCTATCTCTTTGATGGTTCTTCTAGTAACCATTCGTTTTTAATTGACTTCCTAAAGCTTAATATGTCTAATATCAACTGCACCATTGAAAGAAGTCGTTTCATGCTTTTAAATATTTCAGACACCGATTTAGTCTAATTGCAAAGCCTGATGATAATTTTTCTTTCATCCTTTGTTATATCGTTTCCTTTGTGCTCTAATTTACCTTTTACTAAATGTTTGTAGTGAACAGAGATGGAGCAATAAGTTAATACTTCTGTCAGCAATCTTATCAATCACCAATCCAAGCTAACAGTGCTTTACAGATATCTTAACTTCGAAGAAAACTACGGTGTACGAATACTTTTTCGACGAGTAAGACGTGAAACCAGCAAACTACACTGAATAGGTGGGGCAGCTGGTGAACTAAAGGTGCAAGATAGTATGGACGTAAATGCATGGGATCCATATATATGACATATATAATCTAAACTTAATTTACTCGTTAAACGATCGTAAACATGCGTTCATTCTTAAAAAAAAAAAATAATAATAACTGTACGAATACTTTTTCGAGTCATTGTATGTCATCCCCTATATGCGACATTAAAGTTTGTGTAAGTTTCTTCTGTAGGGTGTAGCTTTACATTTAAGTGTGCTACAGTGAATTTGGACTCGGCGGGTGAATTACAGATGGTGATCAGAAAAATGGAAACACCTGAACGAAATTGCAACTTACCAGATTAATATGGTGTCGGGCCACCTTTCGCCTTCAGAACAGCCTTGATGCGACGTGGGATGGAGGCATAGAGGTCGTGAATGGTAGCAAGTGGAATTTTACACCATTCCTCGTGCAGGGCATCGGCCAGTTCTGTGAGAGAGGATGGAGGTGGAAATCGTCGCCGGAGTCGTGTTTCCAAGACGGACAACAGATGTTCAATTATGTTGAGATCTGGGGATTGAGCGGACCTGGGGAGGTGTTGAACTTCATCACGATGTTCCTCACGCTGCAACAACGCCAGCGGTATAAATGGGTGCATTATCATCCTGGAAGATGGCGTCATTGTCCGGGAACAACATCCGGACCATAGGATGCAAGTGGTCTCCTAAAATTGCGACATAATCGTTGGCAGTGATTCGTCCGCTAAGTGTGACCACAGGACCCAATTAAAACCATGATATGGCGGCCCACAGCATCACCGAGCCGCCGCCATGTTTCACAGTTGGGCGAAGACACTGCAGATCATAAGCTTCTTTGGGCGTTCGCCACACATAAACATGGCCCGTGGTTGGGAATAGGGTGAAGGATGACTCATCCGACCATATCACACGTTTCCATCCACAACGGTCCAAGTTGCATGGTCGCGGCACCATTTGCGGCGTGCGAAAGCGTTATGGTCCCTGATGAGCGGTTTGGCCCGTGCAACACGACCCCGTAAGTTCATGTCATGTAATTCGTGGCGGACTGTGATTGTCGAAACAGGGTGGGGAGGTGCTGATTGAGTTCCTCCGTCACTTGCTCCGTAGTGGCACGACGGTTCTGCGTGACAATGCGCTTTAATACCCGGCGTGACCTGTCACTCATGATTTTCTTCCGCCCACTGTTCCGCTTCCCCGATGAGGTTTTCCCGTGTGTTGTGTAGGTCGTCAAAACCTTCGACACTGTCCCACGCGACACACCTAATACAGTAACCACTGCCGTCACACTCACTCCACATAACCGCGCACCAACAATTTGCCCTCTTTGAAAATCTGAGCGGTCTCCCATTTTACACTACCTCCGTCTGCTGCAGCCACTGGACACTGCTGTTCCACTGCACCTTACGTAGTATGGAGACCGACCTAACACACCACCACCAGCGGTCCGGCGCTGCGGGCGCCACGACACCACTGCCAACCCATACATCTGACGTGTTGCCAACTACAGGTGTTTCCATTTTTCTGATCACCATCTGTGTGTATATATATAGTTGAAGTGATAAGGAAAAGTGTTTAAATGGGTTTTGGTAAAGACATCAATACATAATCTACAACCGTAGTTCCATAGATTTTAATCCTTTAATTGGCAAGCACTGATAGCATTACCATTAAAATATTTTGTTTGCTTTTATGGTTGAACCATGTCTTCCTGATCATAATTTCGTAATTTTAAAAGTATTTTTGTACTTTGGTTACAAAATACTTTCAAAGCAACATTAGCATAAAATAGGTCTTATGTGTAGCTACTAAGCAGCATTGCCCTATTATGGTAAAATATCATAAGAATACTCTCAGTAATTAGCAGCAGTTTCGTTGAAATATTTTCCTAGAGAGCAAGTAACCACAAATCATGTATATGAATATTGTATGAAAGCAATAATGCCGATTAAATGATCACACTGAAGTTATAATTCGTGCGGATAATGCAATAGTATGCGATGTTGCTTGAAAGCAACAGTGCCAAATAAATGGTTAAATCCGAGAAGTAACTTATTTATAACTAGCTGAATATACCTATTCTTCGCTTGGGGGCTGCATTTGAAAGTCAACGCCTTGTGGGAGTATCACTATTCATTTCAGCAAGCGCGAAAAGTATGGATTTGACACTAATATCGGTCATTTTGGGTTATTTTTGTGTCTCGGTATCCCCCTCCCTCACTGACCCTCGCTCACATACAATGGTAGCTGAATTTGCAAGTCATCGCTAATGGAAGTGTCACCATTGATCACAGCAACCGCGAAAACTATGGATTTGACACTAATATCGGTCATTTTGGATTACTTTTACATGTCTCGGTATCCCCCTCCCCGGTGGCCCCGCGGCCCATAGTGGAATAGGGTAAATTTGCAAGTTAATGCGATCAGAGTTTCACCATTGATCTCAGCGACTGCGAAAACTATGAATTCGACACTAATATCGGTCATTTTCTACTAATTTTACATGTCCAGATAAACGCCATCCTTAGACCCCCCTGGTTCGAATTTCGAGAAAAACGCTTCGCCTTGGTCTGGGGCCTGGACCAAGTTATCCGTGACCAAAATTTGATAACTCTCGGTCAACTTGTCTGGTTCCCAGGCCGGTTCCGGTAAACGCCCCCCCCCCCTGAGACCCCTGGTTCGAAATTTGAAGAAAACGCTTCGTCTTGGTCTGGAGCCTGGACCAATATACCCATGACCCAAATTTATGCTCCCCAGGCGGCACACAGACAAACAGACAGACACACACACACAAAAACGAACTCTTTATTTTTTATATTAGATAGAAAATTTTCAATTGTTATATACACAAATATACTACATGCGTTACAGAGACATGGCGTGAAAAGAAGCCGAGCGGGAAAGGCAGAGTGTGACTGATCATGGCTCGGTGGTTCGAACCCTCCAGTGTTAAGTTTTTTTCTAAATATATACATGTATTTATTTAGTTATTTAATTTTATATATATATTATTCAGAGAGAGAGAGACAGAGAGCATTGGCGGGGTAGTTGCGGACTTAAAGCGGCGGATCACTGGTGATACAAGTGTAATTTCGTTGGAGACCCGCAAGCAACAGCAGCCGTCCTTCCACCATTTGGTCGTTTGAGGTCCTCCAACTATCCGCCACGTCTTACTAATGGGTTTATTGTGTTTTACTCGAATTACAACATTACAAACCATCATAAGTACAATTATAATTATGCGTAAAGCCCAGAAATTCATACCAATGGTATCAATAGTCCTTCGAAGTAGTCTCCCAAAGAATCCACCACAGACAGCAGATGATATGGAACGCTTCGAATATTAGTGCCTCACCATGAGTAAATCTTCTGATTTCACGGCTTACTCCTATAAAAGTATTTGAAAGTATGTTCCAAGTAATGGTTCGTTCACTTTTGATATGAGGTCGAAATCGCAAAGTGATCAGTCTGGTGGATATTGCGGATGCTCGAGTACTACCCATCTCAATCGCACGAGATGATTCAGCGTACACGTAGCCGTATGAGTTGTCGCGTTGAAGGATGAATACATCACATAGATGTTCAAGGAGTTTCTCCTGAATAGCCCGATGGATTGTGACGAAATTTCTGTCTGCGTGGCCATCCTGGATGACGTAATTTTGATTACTGGCGTTTCAGTTCTGGCTTATAGACTCTGGCCCAGAATTCATTAGTG
This sequence comes from Thermobia domestica, assembly GCF_964235325.1. Taxonomy (NCBI): domain Eukaryota; kingdom Metazoa; phylum Arthropoda; class Insecta; order Zygentoma; family Lepismatidae; genus Thermobia; species Thermobia domestica. The sequence goes on along the minus strand of NC_137463.1, from coordinate 134,175,045 downwards.
GAAACTACTTACAAGGGACCATTCCGATTTTGTGAATTCAATTGGTGAAAATGATTGCTAGCACTGGATTCAGCACCAAAAGAAACAGAGAAAAGGAGGGTGTTTAGTAGCAGATTGTATACAGGGTTGCAGATAAATTAGGGCAAAGTGCGAAGGTAGAACGTAGAAAATGTCTAGAAATGACATGTTAATTTTGAAACGAGTAGAGATTGAGATCAAATCAAATGTTGGATATGAAGAATGCATGTAAACATTACATATAGAGACATAAGCGTAACTTGTCCCATATGATTGGGGGGGGGGGCAAAACATTCGTACACACACGCAGTGTGTATAATTCTCAAGCTTTGTCGAACCACTGCTGGATGAAGGTCTCTCCAATTCTCTTTCACACGTATCTATTTTCGGCAGTTCGTTTCCACGTTAATCCACACTGCTTCCTAATTTCGTCACACCATATTGTATTACAACGTTTTCTGGGTCGTTTTCGTTCCCTTAGGATCCAGTCAAGGACTGCTTTTGTCCACCTATCGTCAGTTCTTCTTGCAATATGGCCAGCTCCCTGCTACTTGAGTCCTTTTATTTCCGCGATGATATCGGTCACTCTTGTCATCTTCCTGATCCATGTATTTCTTTTCGTATCTCTCCGGATTATTGCGAGCATACATCTCTCCATGCTTCTCTGAGTTGTATATGCACTCTCCCTATGCAAATTTAAGAAAGAGCATTATACATTAACAACTGATCACAGAAAGTTGTGAATTCAACCAGGCGTAGATTATAATTTCTACTTTAGATTGGGAGCAGCAACATATTTCAAATTATTGCGTTTGGTATAAAAATCGATTATAAAGTTTGAATTTGCGGTGGCAGCTACATGGCATGAACGCGTTCTTCTTTTCTTTCATTATTAAGAGATAACAAGTTTTATTTATTGACTGTAAGATTCACAAGCTGTAATTAGAAGTATATAGTATAATATACATTGCTCACTTGTGCACGTGTACTTGGGCAGGTAATCTTCGACCTGAAATTGTCAGTTTTGAAACCAACCATGTATTTGCTTCTAATGTTTTAACCAAATATTTAGTACCGTAATTTCGAGAAACCCTCTGATTTTGAATCACCATTGTGTAGTTGGAGTGTGGGAATGATATAAATACAAGCCAGGCAGATATCCAGCCTAACTTTACGTCAGTTTTTGCAGCTGAGACCTAAAATTAAACCTTTCCCTTGTGTTAGTCAATAGCCGGAACGCCTTTCCCTAGAATTATTTGGCGGAATACAATGATGCAGAACGAAAAGTTTTAGATTAGTTCTAATATCGTGCTTTAATAGTATATTAATCTGTTTAAAATATGACAATAATGAACTGAAAAGACTATAAATTTGGAGCGAAACAAATACAGCACAGGAACTGAATTCGGACATCACACTGACTTACTGGAACGCAGAACTGGTGCGTTCCAGTCCATTTTAAGCCCCGCTTAGCCAATCTTTCTCTGATCTTTGCCCAATCCCTCATATTGATCCGAGCCTTAAATGTTGTTAAGAAATTACCTGGAACAACCTATCAGCACAATATCCACGTATTCGTCTACTCCAGCTCATTAATAGTGTTTCTTTCAGAAAAAATCTCCAAAAAGGATATTTTAAAAGTAAAGAGGGGTATTATAGTTAAACATATGTTTCTTGATGTCCTGAGTTCTCTGAAAATTTGTCGCAATGGTATTTTGCACTTGAGTATGTGTGTATGTGGGGGGGAAGCTCCGGCTCACCCTCTGCAAGAAATACTGCTTATCAATAATACAAGGAAATCACAATATTAGAAAATTCAAATATTAGCCAGTAAATATCACATTTATAACTTTGATTTAATAGATTAATATTTCACTTACCGACAAAATGTAATGATATGGAAACTGGAGTTGAACTGTTAATGCAGCTGAAGGCTATATATACAGAAAAAAAAAATCAAACGAATTGCTCACTGCAAACACAACTTCAGAATAAGTCAAGTGTATTATTTTTGGTTTGGTTGCCAGGGAGGCTATTAGTAACAATGTTTTAACCGTACAGTTCTCCCTTTCCACTTTACAACAATACCAGATGTTGCTATTTTTGTGACTAAAAGGGGGTTGCCACGTTAAAAGAACTTGTAGCTGTCATAAAAAAAAAAAAAAAAAATCTTGAAACCCTACCATATTTCACCAGTACACACAGTCTTGAAAGGGTCATAAAATATTTTTCCATCTTGCAAGGAGTTGAGCAGTATGCAACTTTCTGGGATGTCTTGCTCGCTACCTGCTATCACTCTCCCGCTGACATAAAGGAAAAACCAGTTTCGCCGCTTCCGAAACAACGGATTCTTTTGGACAGGGATGGTGAGTGCGGTAAAATAGACGTTTTTAATGAGGAGGTTCACCGTTTGTTCACTAGAGTGCAGTGCTGCATAGGTGGAAAACCTTTCGTGCTTTCAAGAAGTTGTAATATGTACACAGTAAATAGAAAAGGTTGGGTTTCAAGATTATTTTTTTTTATGACAACTACAATTTTTTGTAAAGTGGCAAGGCCTCTTTACAGGGAAAGTAATAAAATTTATTTTGTATTTAGGACCACAAGATTTCCGACAAATAGCCGAGTTCTGTATGTCTCTGCTTATCCTTATAAAACTCACCCTGTATCCCAGACAACAGACCGACCTGTATTTCTTTTGACCATCAACGTACACCGCATCCTCTTTCTCCAGCACGCTGACCTTTATTAAGATGGATGTAGCAAAACATTTATTACAATACATTACCAGATGTGGTTAAAATCAGAGTTGCATTCCCGTTGTTATTCTAGAACTTTTTTCAAAGTTAAAGGCAGTTTACAGTCGAACATTTTGTAATATCAGCATAGATAAGACAATTATTTAAATAACTGTCGATTGCCTAAGAAACAGTCGGAATCAGTAAGGGAGAAGGTATATAAACATCTCTGAACATGAGCAAATGATTTTTAGATATAGTTCAATTACAATTTTACATTGGCTCTGTGATCCCCCCCCTAAAAAAAAAGAATGTTCAAATTAAGTCCTATCTGTATTCAAATTAGAAGCATTTTTGATGTAACAGAAAAATAATGAAATCCTGAATTTGACATTACAGTTTATAAATTATTATTGCCGTCGTAAAGGAACATGTAATGTCTAAATTCAGATCACATGTATCGAAAATGAGTGACAATTACCCAGCTAGTAGTAGAGAGGCAGTGTCAGGGCTTAAAGTGAGCCGGAACGCGCCGGTACTACATTCCTGCAAATCAGCCTACTGTCGGAATTCAGTTCGTGTGCAACACTTATCATTTTGCAAACTTTGTGCATTAAGTTTTAATTAATATTTTGGTTCCGTCTATGAAACGACTATTCATATGATTTATCAAACCAAATCAGGAACCAGGAACATGGATCAAGGATATTCACTTTCATTAACATTTTCTTATTATTTTCTTTCATTATCATTTTCATTTTCTGGCAAATAACTGTGGATAAACATTCTGGCGAGGCGGCTGTTAACTAAAGCCACTTGAAGCCCTGGGCAGTGGGTATGCCTAACGAGCAGCATTTTAAAGGTGGAGCATAGCCATGAACTCTGTTCCTGACTAAGTGACTGAGGTTTTACCTGGTACCTTTTGTCAGGCCAGGGTCGCTGTCTTTTCACTTTCTTGCCCCTCCCTTCTCTTGGCCTGGTTAATCGCCTAAAGGCCTTAATACAGTGAAACAAAAACAAAATTAAGCAAAACAGTGTCGTATTCGCTTCAACTCAGTTCACAGATAACACTGGATGACTATCCTAATAAACTTCAGAAATTTGGGGGGATATCGCCCCCCTTGCCCCCTAAGTTACGCCTATGTATAGAGAGTTGAATGAACATACATATCGCCATCATGATATAGCACCAGAAAGATTAGTACAACGAATTGTTCGTTTCATACGTGCTTTGCATCGAATTACAGCATTACAAATCGTTACAAATACAATTATGTGTAAAGCCCAGAAACATACACAACAGTGGCATCTCTATGTATTATCTTTCCATGAGCGTATTTCAGAATTATCTTGGTTCGTTTCCATTTCGTAAAAAAAAAAGAAAGAAAAAGAAAAAGAAAAAAAGAAAAAAAAAGAAAAAAGAAAAATTGACTTCTACGGTAACACTTGTATATGATACGAGTTGTTACATACAGTATTTTCTTTCAGTATGCGTTGAAAGACGACAGTCAACTTACGAACGAGTATTGTCCCTAAATCATTGATTTCTGTGCCTTTTCTAAAATATCACCACCCATCTTACACTTTAAACAGACAAGATCTACGTTTCTTTTGTGGCGCCGATATCGTAAGTTTTCTTTAATTTTCCTCTGTTTGCACTGAAATATTTGTGCATGCCAAAAAATTACAAAAAAAAAAAAAAAAAAAAAAGAAAGAAAGAAAGAAAAAAGAAAGGAAGGAAAGATCTGTAACGGCCGTACAATCTGAATCCATCAATGCAATCCGAAATATTAATATTTCTGCACATATTAACATTTCCGCCTATGTTCTACTTTCATGTCCCGGCGTCCAAGAAAAAATAGAGGGTACTGCCGTACAATTGTACCGCTCTTTGGAACCGCCAGTGCTAAAAATGACCTAGATTAAAAAGTGTCGTCTATGTGATTATGAAGTTGATAAATTTGATGTTTACGTAACACTTGAAATGTATCCTAATATTGATTGTAACAAACCTATTTATAGTGTAAATTTTGATTCCTTATCATTGTGTCCTATTAAAATGACATTTTTAAGTTTAACGTCTCTCGATTATGCAGTGAGGCTAATCAAAACGATGATAATGAAGTGGATGATAATGGTACAGTGACAAAAGTGGGAGGAAACGAGAGAACCAGAAGAAACACCACAAACCTACTTGGCGGGAGCTACAATGAAACCAGCAACTCCACGCGCCAGAGTTGAGCGCTTTAGCACTGACCAACCGCAGCCCCAAAATGACCTTTAAGTTATTGTAAACATGATGATTCGGAAAGAGATTGCCTGGCAACTCTGATACAATGCAGTCAACGGCTAAACTCCAACGAATGTTTATAGAAATCTGTTAAAATTTGATACCTTGCAGCCGTCAGACGGTTGTTGTGTTGGTTGATGTGAATAGCCTATAACAGTGAATGAAATTTTGTAACTGCGAAAGGAAATAAGAAATTTAAGACTTGAATTGATCTGTGTGTAAATACTAATGAATATCAAAAGGCTTAGGGTTAGCCCTATCCTTCCGTATATGTTCGGCTCGTGCGAACATTGGAAAAGAAGATTGGGTCGGAGACTGGTTATAGGACTTCTGATATTTTGACTCCAAAATTAATATTATTCGATGCTACACGTATTACTTAGTCTACATACTAAATTTCAACTTGCGGAATTGAAGGGATCCAAAGTTATGTGGGGTCAAAATTTTGCCAAAATTATAGGGGGTTATAGGACTCTTGATATTTTGACTCCAAAATTGATGTTATTCGATTCGACACGTCTTACTTAGTCTACATACTAAATTTCAACTTCATTTGCGCAAGTTGAAATTTGGTGTGTAAACTAAGTAAGACGTGTGGAATCGAATAACATTAATTTTGAAGCCAAAATATCAAAAGTCCTATAACCCGTCTCCGACCAAAGAGTGACCATTCCCATACAACATAATGCAATTGCACATACAAATAAGCTTCCCCTACCATATGCAGGTAGTGTTCCGAAATTAAAATACCTGCATACTCTTCTGTGGTTCGATCACAATCCAATCCACCTAATAACTCAATTTCACCGCAGTGCTACATTCACTGCTTATGTTCGCCCAATTTGCGCGTACTATATATGAAGGGCAGAGTGGCTTAAATGTTGAAAACACCTGGTTGGATTTCTGGCCATGCGAGCTTGTAGAGATCATGTCCATCAATTTTCTCCTCTTTTTTTTTTTCTTCACTTTAATTTCGTAATTTTATATAGGCCTAGTATTCATCTGCATTTATCATTGGTCTCCAATATGGAGGCAAGACAATTTCGTTTCCTTTTCCGTTTTCCTTTTGACTGACCATTCGTATATGCAGAGGCATATGTAGTACGCCTTCCAAACAATCGGAACCACATTCTTAAGTTTTTTAAAAGGACACTTTTTGTTTTTCTCTCTCTTTTACCTTCTCAAATAAGAATGACTTATTGCTGAACAAAAATTGAAATCTTAAATGATTCATTACTTCACTGATATTACCAAATGATAATGATAAATTCCTAACGTATTATTCTGATTATTATAAGAACAAAAAAAATCTATTGGATTATTATTATTATTATTATTATTATTATTATTATTATTATTATTATACCGTTCCTTTTCCCCGCTGTAAATGTAGAGTAGATACGTTAGTTTACTATGTTAAAACATCAACTCCTACGAAGCTCTGCAAACAAATTATACATTATTTGCCTCAGGGAAGTGTTTGTTTTGTTATCAGTGAAACAGGCATAACAGCATATGTAAGACAAAAGTACACACTATCTTCATCCTTTTGTGTCAGAATTTTTATCGTAATCAGATAGGGAAGATACGTAAGCATACTCTTAGATGGATATTGCTGACTAAACTCAGTGGAGAAGGCTTTGCAGCAGACTTAACATAACATGTGTTCCAACATCCTTGTCGAGAGGAGACTTAAAGACAATATCATGTTGTGACCATTGGGAAATGATCATTTTTGGAAGGGCTGTTGACAGACTGTGTTGTATTTAACAGATGGTGCTAGTGATATGGCGTGAACTGTGCCTCTTGTGAACTTTGCAAGTGTTTCTTGTGACGACATGAAGGAACGACTTACAAGGTAAGTGTGTACTAGTTTTTTTCGTCGGTTTTGAGTAATGGGTCCCTATAAACCACACTGCGATCGGATACAGTTCGTTACAACATAATGATAAGTGCATTTGCAAATTAAATATTTCCTTCATTGGCGGAATAGTTCGTGCGTGTGTTACTCACTGTGAATTGTTTGTTCAGTTATTGAACGTTTGATTTACCACAAGAAATTAAAGTTGAGATACCTATGTAGTCTGCTTGAAAGTTTTTCAAGACCCATACTGGAATTCGTGCGCCCACTTCATAGTGGAAAGGGATAAACTGCACGCGACAATAGCTGGATGCAATACGAGTTGGGAATGCCGTGATTTGTTATACATAGGACCTATGAAGACTAAAACTCGAATATGTATTTTCAGTGGCAAATGCAGTGTATTTTATAAAAGTATGTTAACATTTTTGCCAGTGAGAACATTCATAAAGAAGTTGAAACTTTTCTTCCGGATTCGTAACAAAATAACTGAGTAAGTAAACTTAATCGCCCCTTGTGTAATATAGAGTAATTGTTCAGTTACAGTATTCAATAAATGTACTTTTTAACTCTGTGCCTTAAAAGCAAACGTTCATTGCCGCAGAAACCAAATCTGTGATTAGAACATAATTTGTGCCAAAATAATAATCGCATGACCTATATCCAAGGTGAACCATTGTAATATGTAAATATGGACAAGAGGACATTGTTTAATATATTCCACAGTAAATTAACAGTGTGCTGACCCAACCAAGAGGTATTTTCTAAATAATACTACGTCAGGTTAATGCACATTTTAAATCTGCATAGTATACGAAAGCTTACAATATTACGTTTATTGTTCAGTGTTACAAACTAAGGATGATGAAGTAAAGTACTAAACATCCAAATTTTTGGAGGTACTTACAACAATAATAACGCAAGTGAGACTGACGTGTTATTGAAATTACCGTAGTGGCGAATACGGTGGCCGTGATATCATGTATTTCTAACAAGTAGAAATAAACTACAAATGGCTGAAAATTTTACTTCCTTCAAAAAAATGTTTTAAGTCCGTAAATAAGTATCATATGGAATCACGTATATGGGTTACAGTAAACTTAAAGTTCATAATGCCGTTTCCAGCAACTTGATATCAAACCATTCCGGAGATATGATGAACATTATTAAAGTTTGCTAAACTCCTTAAACTTGTATAATTGTGTGAACTTATAATTACAACTATCAAAAATTATTCCTGTAGTTAGTAGACAAAAGTAACATTTCTTAAAATTATTTCCCACAACTACGTTATTTTAGTCAGTTTAGCGATTAGTCAGTTTTAGTCAGTCTACTTATATTTTTCAACTTCTCCGGAATGGATTGAAATACAGTTGCTATAAACGGTACAATGATCATTATTGTGGTCCGCGGGACATTTTATTTTCATTAAACTTTATCTTATTATGTAGCTCACATCTGGAATATTTCTATTGTACTGTACATAGGTGCCGACTTGAAGTAAATATTGGGGGCAGCAACAAAGAACATCATCATATTCAGCCCTTTTCTATCAACTGTTTGATGAAGCCCCTCTTCTCTCCCTCCACCCAGTTCTCGGCCCGCTACTCCGCTTCATCCTCTCCGCTGCGAAATTCACGACCTAAGTCAAGTTTGCCTAAAGCCAATAAAACAAATTCAAGTTCAAAATTTGGAAACTTCACTGCAACTTTACGCACCATATTGATCTTCACTTGTTATATCAGTGCTGCCAGAGTGTTGGTTGAAGCGTCAGTGCTCTATTAAACACAGTTTTGAAAACAGCGTTTTCTATTGTATAAAACGGTTGCTCCTAATATTTAAAGACACGACGAAGCATATGACAAAAATTCTTGCTTCTCTTTGTTAATTCTTCCTCGACTGGATTATATTGGAGGGGCGAGGATCCCACCTTTAAATATTGGGGGCCAAAATGTGTCCTGTCCCCCAAAGTCGGCGCCTATGGTATTGTCAGTGATGAAAATTTTCCGGAAAATTTTTCGATTCATAAAAACATACTCCACTTATTCCTACATCGTTCTTTAGCCGTTATGTAAGGTGGAAAATTTTCTACATTTTTCCGGAAAATTTTCAGTTATTAACAAATATCAATGATCAAGTAACAGTTCCTCAGTATTCATAAAATTGATTGAAATCATGCATAGAAATGTTAAAAAGTGAAAGATCGTTTAAAGAATCTGAATTTTTTCATGACTAAGATAATTTTCAGTACTATGTAGGAACAAGTTCTACAATTTTTCATGAATCGAAATATTTTCTGTCTTGTATGGAAAAATTGAACTTTTTATGAGTCAGAAAATTTTAATCATTTTGAAGCAAAAAGTAAAACAACTTTTTGTGAATCGGAAAGTTTTATTGCTCTGTAGAAACAAGTGAAAGGAATTTTCATAGATCGGAAAATTTTCATCACGATGTAGAAACAAGTGGAAAACACTTTTCATAACCCGGACAACTTTGGATATTATGTATAGTGATGTTAGGTGGAAATTTTCCACTATAATTAACAGCACATTCAGCTATAAAATTCAATTCCTGTAGAGGAAAGTTAGACAGCAACAAATTATCATTTTCCAATTAGCTTTGGGAAACCAGAACATTTTCTAATATTTCAAGTTGGGAAGAAAAAATATACAGTGTTTCTCTCTCTCTCTCTCTCTCTCTCTCTCTCTCTCTCTCTCTCTCTCTCTATATATATATATATATATATATATATATATATATATATATATATATATATATATATATATATATATATATATATATATATATATATATATATATGTGTGTGTGTGTATGTATGTATGTATATAAAGTGCAGGGAACATACATTGAGTTCGTAGAGAACAAATATCCCATTCCAATATTTAAAATGTAACAAGAAATTGAAAATAAACCTTTGTGAATTTATCAATTTCAGAAACAGATAAATTCCCCTACTTTTTCACATGTAATAAATAAAAGTTCCTTACGAAGATTATTTTTGTAACAGAAAATAAGAAAAAAGTGATTTTTATTGTGATTAACACTCGTAAATCATAATTTCAATATTGGAATTTTGTATAATCAACATCTTAGAGCAGATATTTCTATTATAAAACTACCATTGTTATGTACAAAAATGTATTAGAAATAATAACGATTCGATAGAAGTACACACACACACACACACACACATATATATATATATATATATATATATATATATATATATATATATATATATATATATATAAGAAAATAGGTTTTCTATTTTGTAAATTAAAATGAAGTTATTTGTTGCTTTTAGAACGCAGTGCTAATAGTGCTGCTTTTTATGTTTATTTCCAGAAAATGGTCAGTATTTGCTTTCGTGAGTTACTTAAACTCGAGTTTTGGATAGTCAAAAATTTACAGTAGCCACTTTATATTATATCTACTTATTTATAAATGTTGCAGTGTGTAAATCTATGAAAGTAGTAAAGCTATGAGAAAACCGTCTTATGCGTATTAAACTGACGAAATACAATATTGTAAGATCAAAGGTGGATTCTGAGTTTTGAAGAAGTTTTTGTCTTTTGAAACATACTTGAAATGAAGAATCGTTGTATTTTCACTTCATGAAACTTTTTAAGACAATAGTTATTACCAATAAATTTTACGGCTAAAGAACAATGTAGGAATAAGTGTAGTATGTTTTTATGAATTGGAAAATATTCATGACTTTTAATAAATTGCAATTTATATGTACTCTACGAACTCAATGTATGTTCTCTGCACTTTGCATACACAGAGAGAGAGAGAGAGAAGTTGAATTGAGTTGATTTTGAGTTTAACGTCCCTTTCAGCAGCGAGATTATATAAGATGGGACCAACTGATTAACGTGTAATCCAAACTACATGAGCTCCCGCTGGGAATCGAAGCCAGGCCTTCCACGCCAAAGGCGCGTATGCTAACCGCATGGCAACGAAGGAACTCGCAGAGAAAGAGAGAGAGAAACACTGTGTAAAATTTTACTTCCCAACTTGAAATATTAGAAAATTTTCCGGTTCTCGAAAGCTAATTGGAAAATTATAATTTGTAGCTACTAACTTTCCTCTACAGAAATTCAATTTTATAGTTGAATGTCCAGTTAAATATAGTGGAAAATTTTCCACCTAACATCACTATACATAATATCCAAAATTGTTCGGATTATGAAAAGTGTTTTCCACTTGTTTCTACATCGTGATGAAAATTTTCCGATCTATGAAAATCCCTTTCACTTGTTTCTACAGAGCAATAAATCTTTCCGGTTCACAAGAAGTTGTTTTACTTTTTGCTTCAAAATGATGAAAATTTTCCGACTCATGAAAAATTCTTCAATTTTTCCATATAAGACAGAAAATGTTTCGATTCATGAAAAGTTGTTAATTTGTTCCTACATAGTACTGAAAATTGTCTGAGCCATGAAAATTTTCAGATTCTTTAAACGATCTTTCACTTTTTTACATTTCTGTACATGAATTCAACCAATTTTATGATTGCTGAGGAATTGTTACTTAATTACTGATATTTTTTTTAGAACGGATCACATCACCTCACATCACTAGGTATTGTACACTTTTCCAAAATATAATTGTGCACCTGAATTGTTGTCCCTTAAAATTTTATGTTTGGCAACAACACATCCGAAGTGATAGGAGGGGAAGTCATAGAAATAAAAAGAGACTTCCGAACACAGTTCACTGTTTGAAATACTCATGCGCACCTGAATTGTTGTAAGTCCCTTAAAATTCTAGCTTTCGCAACAACACATCCGAAGTGATAAGAGGGAAAGTCATAGGGAAAAAAAAAAGAAAAAAACGAGACTTCCGAACACATTTAACTGTTTGAAATACTCAACATCGTTTGTTAATGATATTTTTAGATCAAAATAGTACCTTGACAAATGCAGAACACTTGGTTGTAGGTAAGGAAAAAATAAAATTTAAAAAAATGCTTTTCGATCACAAATTTCGCCTGAAAAACAAAAAGTTAAGAAATTCGTTATCTATCCATACAACTAGAGGAAAATTTCGTAGTTGTTTCGATAGCCATCCGTGCTAAGTTTCTTTTTGTGGAAATTTAATAGTTTTGAATCTGGTTCTAATCGCACTGATTTTATTTATGTTATAACTTTTCAGTTATTCTAGATTTGTAGTTTAGTCTAGTATTACACGGGGGTGGTTGACAACTTTCTAATTTATCCAAAAGTAAGAAGGCGCACAAGTATAAAATGTTTTCTATATATCCCAATATGATTCCTCATTTAGTGCAAATCACTTCTTACATAGATCCGTAAAATTTTCGTAAACCTGCAAATAAATCAGGAGTTCTGCTGCTCAGGAAATCACTACTAGCCCGAATACTTCCTTCGTCACTACTACACCCACAGAACGAAGTTATTATTATTATTATTATTATTATTATTATTATTATTATTATTATTATTATTATTATTATTATTATTATTATGTAGGGAATAGGAAAAAGACAACGTGGTGAGACACCGTTTTATTTCGTCGCAGTTTGTTGTTATGAACTGTATATTGCCTTGATGAATCAGAACGACTTGGTTTTCACAGTAATCTCACATTTTTTTCTTCTTAAACGTAGTAAAAGTTCTCAATAGTGTACTCCAGTCACGTATCACCGTTTGCTAGAGAGTCTTTCAGAGTTCTTTAAAGAACTGGCCATAATCTTACCTCGAACAATCTCTCATGAGTAGAGCCCGCAACTGTGGCAAAATGCCTTTCTTTTAAAGATGCCTGTATCTGTATTTTTTTAAAAGGAAAAATTCATTTTGTGTTGTTGTGAGCCTGTAGTGCAGTTTTTTATTTTGCCTATTTTGCCTTTTAATAGCTTCAACAAAAATTTCAAATTATAAAGGCTCATTCTCGATTAGGAGTGTCATTTTTTTCATTGAAATGTCTGCGTAGCGTGATACCATGTTCAACAATAACATTGACTTCAGGTTGAAAAAAATGAAATGAAATTTTTGAGTTTTACGTCCCACGGTTATGCCGGTTAGGCTACAGGAGGCAGTGGTGATGAAGATGAATGAAAATGGCGGAATGAAGAAAGTGGGAGGAAACGGGAGAACCCCGAGAAAACCACGCACATGGTGTTTGTCCACCACAAAGTTCACTTGTCGGGAGCAGGATTTGAACCCGAGACCCCAAGTCAGAGGTGCGATTTCCTTCAAGTTGTTGTTCGTGGGATCATTGTTTCCCCAGTCGGCATCAAAAGAAACTGGAGTTTCTGTTAAAAAGAAAGAACTAAGTTCAGTCAACGAAGCATTCGAAGCAATATTCTTTATTTCAGATTCGAACGCACAAAAGGCCGCATCATGCCAAAATTTAGCATACCGTAGAGCAGTAAGTTATAAGGATACGTCCGTGAATTTGGCGCAGATACATTTACTACCGATGGCGCAGTTTTGTTATGCAAAGTATATGGCAAAGCAATTAATCACGACAAGAAATACTTTGTATCTCAGCATCTGAATACTGCTAAACATAAAGATGCTGCTTTGAAAATGACGGGACAGAAGAAGTTGTCCTTGATTTCAACAGCTGTTGGTTCATCCAATAGACAGTCACAATTTTCTTTTGACCTATGCAAGGCTTTCAGTACATAGAATCGCTGAAGAGATAAGAATGTTGTACCCTAAAGTAGACAAGCTAATTTCAAACACCAAAATAATATTTCTGAAATCTCCTTCCCGATGTCGGATTTTTAAGGAAGTAGCGCCCGAGCTTCCTCTTCCTCCACAGCCGATTATCACGACGTTTGGGATCTGGATTTCAGCTGCAGTGTACTATGCAAACAACCTGGAAATGATCCGTGCTGTGATGAAACAATTATCAGAAGAAGATGCTGCTTCAATTTCCGAGGTGAAAAATTTTTTTTGCTCCTCAGATCTCAGCAGTGATCTTGGATTCATTTCAGTGCATTATGGTAAGTTGACAGAGACTATTACGAAACTAGAGAAAAGAGGTGAAACCCTTCCAACATCCTTACAGATCTTTCAGGAAACAGTTGACCAGCTAGGAAAAGTGCCGGGGGAAAAGGGACTGGCTGTTTATGAAAAGTGCAAACATGTTGTGGCAGCCAACAAGGACTTTCAAAAAATGTTGAATATTTGTGATGTTCTTAACAGTGAAAATTGTGTTGATCTTGAAATGAGTCCATCTACAATAGCTGCATTTATGTACGCCCCAGTTACTTCAGTTGAATTGGAAAGATCATTTTCTATTGTAAAAACCGTTCTTTCTGACAGGCGATTAAGTATGACTGTTGATAACTTAAAGGAGCATCTTGTAGTCATGTGCAACCAGCATACATTGTAAGTAACATTTTGTACACATATTCATATAACAAGAAAAATATCATGTAATGTTTGAGTATTATAAAAAGTAACAACTTTTGTTTTTGCCTTTTAGTGCTTATTTCTCAAATTTTAAATGTCATTTTGCCTGCCTATTTTACACAAAATAAATGCCTAAACTTCCGGGCTCTACTCATGAGTATTTTGAGAGTTGAGATGAGATGTGTTTCCTACTGCTTTCAAACCAGATATTACCTGTTGCCTAACCTTAGCTTACGGTTTTATTGAACTGGATTAATTCACACAAGGTTAGTTCGACTCCTTCCCTATATTGCCCCTTAAGTTATTTACTTGCATTCATTGATTTCTTAACTTTGCACATCCCTCCCTACCTTGGGATGTTGAATACTTTACGAGTATAAGTGCTAAATTTACACTGAACCATGCTACAAAACAACAGTTCTAAACATCCAAATGTCTATTCGTAATGTTATATCAAATTAATTTCGTGTTTGGTAGGTTTTCCTTTCGTTGTTTCTGATTAGTTAATTCAATTTTAAATCTGATTTATTTCTCATGGTATATTGTTCAAATAAATGTCAGTTATTATAATATTAATGACAATAAAATTGTTTCTATGGTTTCCAGTTAAACTTCTTTTGTCTATGACTCTGCAAATCCAGTGTTCGTTCTTCAGTACTCATTTCAATGTTCGTAAAAGTGATTTTAAATGCTTTCCATACCTATAGTGATCTGCGGGTGAGTGCTTCAGTTTTTCGTAACAATCTTATTATAGTAAGTTATATAATTGTGGTTGAAAGCTATGCTGTCTTGTCTTGTACGTAATATTGTGTAGAATCTATGTTAGTGGGCTAATCTTGCTTGAGTTGAGAAAGAAAAGAATACTTGTGAGAACACACTCTTCAAATATTCAACTGTACAAATGAGAATAAACAGTATGACTTGGGGGAAGAGGGTAATGGGAATGTTCGACTGTTAAATAGTAGCGAATAGTGATTAATAAATTTATGAACTATTGTGCCTTAGTAATTTTAATCCTATAGTAGTTTGCAAGACTGAGTATCGTCTCACTCTTATCTACGCATTTCAGTTTTAGTTAAATCTTGAAAATCTTTTAGCTTTTCTCTCCATCTGAGGAATGAGTGGTCCCTAGAAATCATTCTTGACAAAAAACATGGCAGTCAATTCGAACGTAATTCATAATGAAATTCATCTATTTCTTGCCCTCTTGTAATTCGAAGCAGAATAAAATATTTGCCACTATTAAAGCCGGTCCACCAGCTACGAGATCGGTACTCTCAATGCCATTTTAGGTTTCTAGAG
Organism: Thermobia domestica; assembly: GCF_964235325.1. Taxonomy (NCBI): domain Eukaryota; kingdom Metazoa; phylum Arthropoda; class Insecta; order Zygentoma; family Lepismatidae; genus Thermobia; species Thermobia domestica. The sequence continues at coordinate 134,159,430 of NC_137463.1, read as the reverse complement.
CTAAGTTTACAGCATCTGAACTCAAGTAGTTCACTAACTGCCTCGTGATACAAGCAGAACAGGTCATCTTAGAAGTCGAATGCGGGACTACGCACTCTCTTTGTTTAAATTGATGGATCTCATTTTAGAGCAGAATGAATGTCAACAATACTGGTGTATCGTCGAATGAGCGAACAAAATATTTGCTAAATTGTAAAATCTTTTTCGAGAATTGTATTTTTAGAAAATAGGTTTGTCAAGGTACACAGAAAAAAAATCAACGTCATCTGCTCTTGAGAATTTCTGAAATAGCTGTAAACCAGGATTCTGTTCATCAGTTTCTCTCTTTACTTACAAACCAATTAGTTCCGTAACCACCATAATGTAAAAAAGAAGAGCCCAGAGGAAAGAGTCTTGCACAAGTACCGGCACTACTTGAATTATTATTATTATTATTATTATTATTATTATTATTATTATTATTATTATTATTATTATTATTATTATTATTATTATTATTATTATTATTATTTTACATAATGTAAAAAAGGAGATGGATATCTTGGCTTCAGTAAAAATGCTGCTGGAGTGAATGTGTTCCCAGTAGTTTATGCAATCCGTGTGAGTCGATCTGCCCCTGTAGCTTATAGCAACAGTATGTCGTTTTCTGAATTGGTCGTTCGCGTTTTCTGTAGATATTACTCGTTTTCAAGCCACATAGGTGTCATCTCGCACCATGTGAGCTTTTTTGGTGGACACACACCATGTGCATGAGTTTTCTCGCTATTTTTCGTTTCCTCCTCCTTCATTCCACCACTTCAGTCATTTCTCATCATCACTGTCTCCCTTAACCTTGGTGCACAACATTTGGACGTTAAACTAGATACTTCATTTCATTTCAAAGCATATTAGTGGTGGTGTTTTTCCAAAACTAAAGAGATATGTAGTACTGAACATCGGAATACCGTACACCATAGGTGTCGACTACATGGGTATGGCCTTGGCTCCAAGACTTACGCATCCGTTGGAAATTTTCAATGTGTGCTCTTAAAACTAATATCGGAATAACATTTTCATGACATTGACAAAAACTTAGTGCGTGTGACCGCAAGTTTGATTTCATGGGCGGATACTTATACGTTGAATAATTGTTTATCGATATAACTTTTAGCCTTCTTAGGTAAACGGCACATCGAGGACTGAGCAATTTAACATTATACCACAACAATAAATCTATATTATAAAATTGAACGTGATTATGTTTGTGACTCCTATCTCTTGAACCACACGACCGATCTCGATCAAATTTTTAACATACATGAGGTTTGGGCCTGGGAGTGTTTTCATTTCACTTTGACGGTAAAACTTAGTGGAGGAGAAAGGGAGAGTTATAAAATAATAAATAAAACTTAATAACTCTTGAACAAAACGACCAATCTCGATCAAATTTTTAACATAGATGAGGTTCAAGCTTGGAATGTTCTCTGTCAGTTCACTTTGACGGAGCAATGTAGGGGAGGAAGAGAAGGGGGAGACGTACAGGAATCAATATAAATAAAAATGACTAAGTTTGTGACTTAATAACTCTTGAACTGATCTCAACCAAATTTTTAACATGTATGAGGTTCGGTCCTCGAAAGTTTTTCAGAGTTTGTTTCACTTTGATGGTAGAACCTAGGGAGGAGGAAGGGAGAGTATGAGTATATATATATATATATATATATATATATATATATATATATATATATATATAATAAAACTTAATAGCTTTTGAAACACCCGACCGATCTTGATCAAATTTTCAACACGGATGAGGTTCTGACTTTTTTTTTTTTTTAAATAACAAATCACTTTGACGGTAGAACTTAGGGTAGGAGGTGGGGATGGAAAATGTACAAAAATGAATAAAATTTAATAAGTCTTGAACCACCCGACCGAACTCGATCTCATTTTCAACATAGATGAGGATCGGACTTGAGGTGGTTTCTGTCATATCACTTTGACGCTGCAGTTTAGGGGAGGGGGAATGAAAGATACTTAAAAATGATCGAAAATGACCGATATTAAAATGGAGTCTATAGTTTTAGGGATCCTCCCGCAACTTGGGGGAGGAACAAGATATATCAAATTATCAAAAATTACCATTATTAATGTCGAACTCATGGTTTTCGAGGTCATTGAGATGAACAATGACACTTCGGATGCCGTACCTCGCAACATGGGGGTGAAGGAGATATATAAGTTTATTGAAAATGACCGATATTAGTGCCGAATCCTTAGTTTTTGGGATCTCTGAGACGAACAGTAACACTTCTGATGCCGTTTAAATTTAAATTCAGCCCCGCAACTTTGGGAGGAGGGGAGAGAGAAATATAAAAATAATTGAGAATGACCGATATCAGAGAGCGCTTTACTAATAGTAAAAAGTGACAGACTAACGAAATACATTATTATTATTATTATTATTATTATTATTATTATTATTATTATTATTATTATTATTATTATTATTATTATTATTATTATTATTATTTAAATTTAAATTTAAATTTAATCCAACGAAGTGGGTGATTGGTGCTAGTAATCCATACTCCCAAGTATGACTTCAAGTAACTTGGAATTTGATGCCGTTATTTTGTATTTCCAATACAAATCAAAAGTATTTATATAGATTGAGTTTACACAAAAGACAGTTGAATCGTTTTCTGTTCTCACTCAAATTATTCTAAAATATTAAGAGGTTTGATTATAATGATTATTATTTTCTCTCTCTCGTTTTTAGTCGGTATTGCTAAATATATCATCATCTTGATAATAGCTATTCTGCCATTATTGGCAGGTTATTTGCTGCAACTGCGAAGCTTCGACGTTCGGTGGTCCTCAGCTAGTCTCTTCGTCTTGACGTAGCAATTTTCTGTTTTATACCTTCCTTCAACTAGTCTCCTTCGCTCCCTCCCTCTCTTTCCTTCCACAATACCCTCCAGCACGTCCCTCATAATACAGCTCCTCCTCAGCCAATATCCTAACCAGTTCCTCTTCCTCCTCTTAACAATATCTAAAATTCTTCTCTTTTTTTTCCTACTGTTAATTTTTTTTTAACACCTTCTCATTCGTTGTCCGTTCAACACAGCTAATTCTCTCATTTTTTCTCCACGCCCATGTATCGAAAGCGTGCAATTTTTTCATAACTTTTGCGTAATGTCAATGTTTCTGCCCCATAGAGTAAATATTGGAAACAGTAAAACAAAGTCTCAATATTTAATTGGATGTTTAATACAAGGATTAGCTAATCGTGGTTGAAAAGAAAAATCTGACGCTTTTAGTGTGTAAAAATAATTTTGCAATTCATGGTATTTCAATAATCTGTGCCGTCTTGATTTTCTTTCATGCGTCTCAGGGGTAGCCTCTTCAGTTTGGGAACTAGTGGAATATTGGATCTGTTAAAAAATATAAACAGATTACGAAACGTTGTGATTTAGGCATTTCTTACAAGTAGTGAAGCATGGGCACCCATTAAAAAAAGGAAAGGTCATCATCTATGTTGTACACTATCATGATACTTACACAAAGTTAAACTACATTTACATTACATTTACAGTATATTACATTTAGAAACATGAATTGTATTTCCGTTCCTATTGGCGCATTGTAGAGTTTATTCTTTATATCCATAGTAAAATTTATCTATGAAAAGCTTGAGATTTCTTAAATGCAAGACTTACAAGACTCTTGCATGCAAGACCAAGACTGGGTGTGCAAGACCAAGGATTCCAGGGCAAGACCATGACCAAGACTGGATGTGCAAGACTAAGACAAAGACCACCCCGGTCTTGGTCTTGCATTTACTCATCACTAATGGAGCAGAAACATGGACATTACGTGAAAGTGATGAAAAACGACTGGAAGTCTTCGAAATGTGAGTGTGGAGAATGGAAAGAAATAATTGGCTCGAGCGGAAAACGAATGAGAGGATGTTAGAAAAGGAACACTTTTAGATATTGTTAACAAAAGGAAGAGAAACTGGTTGGGATATCGCCTCTGAAGAAATTGTATCATGAGGGACGTGCTAGAGGGTATGGTGGCAGGAAAGAGAGGGAGGCTACAATTAATGGACGATATAATAACAAAGTTGATACGTGAAGACCAAGAGGTTAGCGGAAGACTGTTTAACATAGAACCTTTCTCAGTTGCGGCAAATAACTGCCAATAAGAGCAGAATATCTATGATGATGATATATTAGACGGTAATTTGTTTGATACTTCAATTTCTTTATATAAATAATAGTAAGGTTTTTAATGTTTTTATTGTTTTCTACTTATTAGCGTTTTTATTTTTCTGCCTTCTAGTAGTTGTTTTCGAAGTCGGTTCATTATTATGATACGCAATATTTCAGTCAATATTTCCGTAATTTGGGTTGACGAAGCTCGGCATTTTTATTACTTCACACTGGATTAAGAAAGTTGAAGTAGAAACATATACAGTACTTTATCGATTCCTTTTCCTTTTTTAAAAAATCTTTTATTAGCCTCATAGTTAGGTTGTTATAAACATACTATGGCTTACGCAGATACTATCACAAACCCTACAATATCAAATAAGAACGAGTTGTGAAGTGTTAAAAATGTGTGGAATTTTCTGCTATTAAATAATTGCTACAACGTTTATTTGCAATAAAATTAATTTTAAATTATACTGTTCAAATAATTTATATGTCTGTTCGTGTTACAGAAGAAAAATGGACTATTTCATAAGTTATGTCAGACGGAGATTCGTCATGGGATTTATTTTAATTCCTTTGACAGTGACATTCTTAGTTTAGTTTTTGTTTAATGGAGCAAATCGATTTATGGACGGAACAACAGTCATAAATGTTGATTTGTTGCGATAAACCTAAGTATAAGAATTTGCTATTATATACCCTCAATACAATTCTATTTTTTTTTAAATTAGTATTTTCTTGCTTTACGTTCCACGCGTCTACTCTTTATACTAATGAAGACTATGAAAAATGAATAATAATTAAATTAATGTAAAACGACAGTATTTAACACTTATGCCATGATCGGGATCCTCAAAACTCTCGCACTACCTCCGATTATTATTATTATTATTATTATTATTATTATTATTATTATTATTATTATTATTATTATTGTAGCAGTAACAATAAGAGTTGAAGATGGTTGTGAAAGTGACCGTATACATATCGTATAAACACACTTAGTAGGCGGCAATTTGAAGCGTTCGCAAAGAGTTTTTATTGCTCATGCGTATGCTTAGAATACGCTGACCATGTATTTAAATGTGGATGGCTAGTCACAATGCCCTGCAAACGCGAAGAAAACGTCAGCTCGAGCGTATTTCGTGCGTTTCGGAACAATTGGCCACCTGCTGTTCAAAAAATGTCTAAAGGAAGCGGGAAAAAAGGATATAGTCTATGTGTTGCCAGTCAAGGGGATTTTAACAAGAAACAGCTGGTTGGAAGGTGCTTTGTGCAGAGTACTGGAACTCTGCTATTATAGACCTGGACCTGGTAAAAAAAAAAAAAAAAATCTAGGAACCCTGACTGGCTCACAATATGTCTGACGAAAGAAAATTTACCGAGTAGCCACCTAGATCGCGTTCGCTGCGGGGGGAGGGGTACGCATCAAAAACGCATTCTCGAATAGCCATACGTTAAACGCTCACAATTTTGTATTTAATAATACTGGTATTTAATAGTAATGGTTGTTTGTCATACCCCACAATAACTACCAGTTGAACAGTGTCGCAAGTTGTACATATATATATATATATATATATTATATATATATATATATATATATATATATAATTTCAAATTTCGCTATATCAGGCTGTTACAATTTTAAATCTGTCTATTACACGAAAATATACAGTAACACATTTATATTTAATTTTGCTAACTAAGGACGCTATAGTATCACAAACACCCCCAAACGTAAACGCCATAATGTTGGAGACCTTTACCTTTACGCGAGTAAGACGGATGGGGTAATACAGATCATCCAAGGTACCTTTGTGTCGAACACTAGTATGATCAGTATATTGGTATTTTGTATAGGTAGCAGCAAAGATAAAGCAATTAAAATTTTGATATTTTTCTAAAGGCTTTATTTCGAAAAAAAAGTACTTGGATATGTATTACATGTAATCACATGCAGGGGCGGATCCAGGACCGACTTCTGGGGGGGGGGTTGTCATACTGCTACTTTTAAGGGCTCCAAACTTAGGGATGGGTTTTATTTATATATATAAAATAAGAAAGCCTCCTCTTCTGGGGGGGAGCGTCGCCCCTGATCACATGAGTGATTTTCAAAAGACTTAAAGCATAATGCCGTATACTGTCATTGATATCTCAAAACCTTTCGGAAATATTAAAAAACATAAGTAGAGATTGCTATATTGCTTAAAATTACGTACGAAGAAATGTTAAAAATGATTGTTGCTTTCCTTTCCTTCTATAACATTACAGCAACAGTTTTTGGTAGCTGTGGCACAGTTATAGCAGCAATGATGTGATTTAAGTAGTGCTGCAAACTTTCGCAACGTTGTTCATCTCCGGAATTGTTAGAGATAACAAATTGCTGTAAACGGCATTATGATCTTTGTCTAGACGTGCATTGGCCAGTCCGCCTCACTTTCATTAGTTCGGTTATAAAGACCTAAATATTTGAATATTTATAGATTGTTGTGATATTGTAGCGTCCCTAGTGTGCAATAATGAATAGTAACGTTGGTATCGTATGTTTTAGTTTAATCGTACACAATTTTGAAAATGTTAATATCCTGACACAGTGAAATTTCGAGAAAAAATTTTTACAACTCTGTGGGATTGGCAGCTTTATTAATCTTGTGGTATTGGAGAGATGTCAGTGTATGGTACGAAATGTCTGTTTTCTATCTATTAGTTTAAAAGTTCTAATGCGTTTCAAGATAAATGCTTCACCCTGAATATGGATGCAGACTTGCCATGTATATTATCATAGTCGATTGTCAGTCCACTGCTGGTTGAAGGTCACTCCAGGTCTTCTTCACATCCATCTATCTTGGTAATTCCTTTTCAGATTATCCGCAGCCCTTCTTAATTTTGTCATCATGTTGGAGTGGAATGCTTGCCAGTTCGTTTCCAGTCAAGAGTTGCAATATTTCCAGTCTATTGCCATTTCAGTGCCTTTATTTCCATTTTAATATCGGTCGCTATCTTGTTGATCCTTATGACACCGTGTTTGGGATCTCTCTCTCTCTCTCTCTCTCTCTCTGTATATATATATATAGACCCTATATAGATAGATAGTGTGTGTTCGTGTCTCTGTCTGTCTTTTGCAGTTTTACTTTCCCAAGCTTTATCCGTTTTCAGTCAAACATAGCGGATTTTTGTTTTATTATTAAAGATTTAAAAATAATTGTCTTACTGCTTGAGATTGAAATAAGTTAAGGGAATCCTCTCTTCCAATTTTCGAAAATGCGTTTTCTGTTCGTTTCTACTGTGCACAGAATCACTAATAATTCATATTTGATCTGCACTCCTGAAACTAAACCGTGCTGATCAAACAAGGCCAATAAGTCACCGTGACATGACAGATAGTGCTTAAGAGTTACAAATCTCCAGAACAAATACGTCTCGAAGTGAATAAATTGATACATAAATAAATAGTAACTGTGGAGATACCAGAAGGAAATCGCGGTAGATACGCTTTGTTATAAGGATTCAAAAGGATCCTTTTGTTATAAGGATGTATATGAATTATTTACATATATATGAATTACTTTGAAACAAATTTAGATTAGAGATCGGGGGGAAAAAATAGTTTCGGAGATCTGTTGATAAGTGAATCGATGAGTGGTCGGTGGATTTACGCTTATAGTATACAATAAACTACGAAATACAAAGTAGAACGTTGTCCTCTTCGGAAGTTCGAAGGAAGTAATTAATAGCTTCTTCGAATCGGTAAAATATGTTTATGGAAAGTGTTTCAACCCCTTTTCTTCCCTCGGGATACGCGTTATAATGAAAGTGTATTGATGAAAATTCGTAGTGTCACCTCTTTCCATCCAATAATTCATCCCTCTTCCATTCCCTACCTCACCCTGATAACGGTGGGAGATGAATTTAGACTTAAACTGCATCGTGAGTGTCATAAATCATGTCAGTGTTCCTAAAAACTATGGACATTAATATTGGCAGTTTTCGATTATTTTTACATGTTACTTCTTCCCACACCCGTGCTGACAAGGGATGAACGTGGACTTACCGACATCAAGAAGGTCACTATTCATCTAAGCAACCCCGAAAACTCTTCATTGAACACTAATGTTGATAGGAGCTCCTTCGTCGCTAAACGGTTAGCGTATGCGCCTTTGGCGTGGGAGACCCGGGTTCGATTCCCGGCGGGAATTCATGTGGTTCGGATTCCACGTTAATCATTAGGTCTTGGCTCATATAGCCTCAAAGGGATGTTGAACTCAAAATCAACTGATGTTGGTAGTTTTAAATTATTTTTACATGTTAGCCCCTTCCTACCTCCTTCCGATGGATGAATTTTGGACTTAAACGTTGTTGGAAGTGTCACTTTTCATCTCAGCTACCTCCCCCTGAAAACTATGGATTGGACATTCATATTGGTCGTTTTCAATTATTTTTGCATGTAACCCTTTCCTACCCCCATGCCAATGGGACATAAATTTGGACTTTAATGGCATTGGAAGTATTACTTTATCTTGAATTTACACACTTTTATCGATCGTTTCGGGTTATTTTTACACGTCACTACTCAATTTTTCATATGAATTATGGCACGTAGTGCCCCCTTAAAACGATAATTTTTTAAAAATCTGGGGCACTGCTACGTTGATACAGTTTTATCTTCCTAACAGGTTCGTGAGATTTTTTTTTTTTTTTTTTTTGCATAAACCATGATCCCTCCATTCCTCCTCCCCTATTAGAATATGCATTTTCATAAATTTAACATCATATGATCCTTGGGAGGCCTGAGATTGATAATCATGCCAAGTATCAATTTAATTGTTTCAGGGTTTATTTCGTGATCCGATCGGACAGTTCCTTTTTAAACACGGAGGCTGTCGTGGTATCCAACCCACACAGGAACTTTGTGCGGTCTCCATCTTTAATATAGGATCTAATGTTTCCTAACTTTCTAGCATGTGATTTACATGAAGTGAAAACTACCTTTGCTCCATTATTGACGCATTTAATAAATCACTTTGTTTCATTTTGACAGCTGAAGGTCATTCGTGTTGTAAAATAAAGTATTCCGTCAAATATGTGTTGCGAATCATTGACTGCTTGTATTATCATAAAGATATAAGAAATTCCTTCTTTCAGTTAACGTCATTTCCACAAAGCTCAATAATTTGGTGATTCTGTAATAGCTGTAGATTTTTTCTGTCCTTTTCAATATGAAGATTGTGTTTCTATTAATGATTATTCTAAACACAATACAACGTGATCTGAATATAATATTGAATGTTTGTCTCAAGTAAATATGCGTACGATAAGCATGCTTTCTTTTTCTCGACAAAGGTACGCAGTATTTATTTAAAGGCGTTGTAATATAAATAAAACACTAGATGCATTGTATTTTATTTATTTATTTATTTATTTCTTTATTTCAGGGAATGGACACTGGATTTTCTAGAGCGGGATGGGTTGGGTGTGCTGCTGGAAAGTTTGGAGCGCTTGGGAGACAAGAGTTTCTCAAGCATGGCCGACACGATCACTCAGTTCAAATGCATCAACTGTATACGCCAGGTGATGAACAGCAAGACAGGATTGGAATACATTGTCGGGAACAGAGAATATACGCGACAACTCGCTAAATGTGAGTATTTACTATCTCCAGTAGCAATCCTAGTATTTTACTTGTCTACTAGTGTCTTCGAGTCCTATTTCTTTATTATAATAAATTTAAATTTTGTTTAAACTTTACTTTTTTCCTCCTCTTAGTTTTCTTCGAGGTAAGCGGTATACAACTTCAGTTAGAATAGAGAATACGTGTATATTAAGTCCTGTAATAGTTCCACACGATAGCATTGAACATACATCGGATTGATAGTGATTGTAGTTTGCTGATCGAGTCATTTGCAAAATAAACCGCCAAAACAGGATACCCGAGGAAGAGGATTTTATTCACAGCATACTTGGAGAATGTGCAGAGGATCAGTGACGTAACTAAGGTGGCAAACGCTTGGTTGTGGCTCGGGGGCCATATTGAGGGGCGCAAAACTGGACAAATATTTATTTATTTTCACTATAAGGCAAAGAAACGAGTTTTAGCAAACTAAATATCATAAAAGTTCTCAAACAGGACAACAACGACTATCTAACCTTAGCATAATATCCATAGAGCATAAGTTAGCTTCATAGCTATGTTTTGAGGTGCAGCCAAAAGAGCCTGCAAAGTTAAATTTTAGTTCCAGCGTTTTGTGTTTTCATTTAACTTGCATCGAATTAAGAGATTTGCAAAATGTTCGAATATATTACTCGAGACAACGGCTTGATTGATTGTCATAATTAAATATTATATTGTAAAGCAACAAATTGTTGATTCATTCTACACATATGCACATTACGATATAGTAATTCCAAAAACATTGTGATTTGAGTTATAATAAGACTAAGAATGTTAGGCATGCTACTTTCAGATTATTTGGCAGTCAAGTACTAATTAGTTTGATGTTTTATCATGTACCAAAATTTGAATTATGTGCTGCAATTTTGTAATCAAGTTTTACCACTTGAAGAAAAAATGGAATAGGACAATGGAAAAAATGGACTGTGTGATACCAATATCAGATGTAGTCGGGGAGCGTTTTGGTTTGGTTGGTCAGGGGAGGGCGCTAAGGCAAATTCTTGCTCCAGGAGACAATTAGCGTAGTTGCGTCGCTGCAGAGGATAGAAGCAGTATTGTAGTCCTAAAATTTTCATAGGGTATAGGCCTACGCAGTGGCGTATTTACGATTTTGTTTCGGGAAGCTTTGCTAACTTTCGGGGGGAGGGATTTGCCTGGAAATGTGAAAATTCTGCAAGATATTTCATTTACTTTACTATAGTAAGTAAGATTTCGAGGGTGGGCTTAAGCCCAGAAGCTCCCTCAAATACGCCACTGGGTATACGCCATTTTGTGAACATGTATGGTTGGCATAAAAGACATATAACAATAGAGAATACATTTAAAGAAAATAAATACTAATTCCATTCCATTAAATAATAAAAGAATTCCATTAAAGCTGCGATACCGTTTTATAGCCTAAAAGCATTAAACTGTTTCCCTGATATTCCTTTTCCACTGCGAAGAGGAACAGAGAAAACCGCGCCCAACTGTACTGTACCAGAAGAAATTAAGAAAATTGTGGGTGAGGAATAGGGTGAATGTAGGAATATCATGATTAGAACTTTAATGTTCACTGATTGAGGCAACACGAACTTGGAGGAGCTGACGTAATATTTATCTTTTTTTCTCTCTCTCAATCGCAGAGTAGTGAGAGGAGTTTTTTCTTGAGCGATTAATATACTTGAACAGCGCTAAAAAAAAGAAAAGAAAGAAAAAGAAAGAAAGAAAGAAAAGAAAAGGAAAACGAACTGATAATAGTCACTTTATCACTGGAGTCATAACCCCGGATAAATAAACAGATATAAACGAAGATAAAATATTATATCGGGCCGCGGTGACTCAGTGGTAGAGCGTTCATC